>NC_054383.1:55574572-55874572 GCF_017654675.1 Xenopus laevis
TCACAGAGTATACTCTATCACTAAGCATCCATGAGATTTGGCAGTTTTGCACAATCCACACACAGAAAACAAAGGGGTCCTGTTTCAACATGGCAGCGCCTATGAAGCACTTTTTACATGTAGGAGATTTTCTAATCCGTTTCAGATATAGACAAAAACAGCTGACTAAAGGGTTAAACTAAGGAGGGAAAAGATATATATTTGTTATGTCTCAAGGTGACAGGTCCTCTTTAAATAGCAGTGTGCTTCATCGCCCTTAAAGTTGGTAAAATAAAATGTTGTTTTTATTTAACACCCTGATTCCTGCAGTGCTTTTCTACTTTTTACCTGTAAGTGAAAAGTAGAAAAGCACTGCAGGAATCAGGGTGTCAACTATATGTGTCATTTGGCAAAGGGTACTCAAACTTTTACATTCAGTTGTGCTATATGTGCTCATTTATACCCTACAGTGTTGGTTTTACCATAGTTCTCCTGCTGCTTTTTCTGTCTTCCTTGGTTATATCTCATTCTATTTTTCTCTCAAATTTCTTTTTTCCAAATTGTCCTAATCACACACTCTCCATAATCCATTTGTATATGTGCTATTACCTATTCTTTCATTACTTTGATTAACTTCTCCTTCAGTATGGGTCTGTGGATATGAGAAACCGAACAGCAGAAGAAGCCTACTTAGAGATGCTTAAACCAGCAGAAAATATCAGGGTAAAAGTACAACACAAAATCGATGAATTCAACAAATTGAAAGACCTGCCTGGTGACGGATTCTATATACGGTAATTAATGTGGTAATCAGAGACAATGTTAAAACTCAGATCAATCATTCAGAAAATAAATGTGCAGTGTCTACTTTGAGTTGTCTTAACTATATGAATTATAAAGGGGGTAATTTTTCCTCCCTCTATTGCCACCTTCACTGACAGAGAGGTTATTGTTCTGTTGATAGGACAATGGAACGTGGGGTAATTTCAAGCATTTTTGTTCTTGAATGAATTCTCTCCATTCACTGTAAAGCAGTTATTTGCAAGCAGAGTTGCACTCTCTTGGATGTCAAATGTAGTTTTGAATTGCAGTATCCAAGTGACTATCGCCTGACAAGCAAGTTGGCAATTTAGGTAATTTCCATACAAGTTAATGGGTTTAAAAGACTCAAAATCACCCTGTTACCACTCCCACTCCCGTAACAGGGTATATACATCCTTTTACTGAGCTGCATCCTTTGTGAAAGCTTTGAGTTATGGAACAGCTCATCATACAGAGGTCATGACAGCAAACTGGTAATTTGCTTTTCAGATGACTATGTAGTAAACAATGTGGCAAAGTGTTACAGGAAGTTAGAAACAAAGAGTGTTTTTAATTTTCTTGCAAAAAAGCAGCATCTGGTCACATCTAGAAGCCTATTTCTGTTTTTTTGAAATAGAAATTTAGTTCAGAGAGCCTAATATACTGCATGGGGGTGGCATCAGAGCTTCTGCCTCAGGTGGCAGCAGCCCCACAAACAGTGCTGAACCCAGTGTATCCCTGTGTATTATAGCTTACTTATAATCTGCTATACATTAAGGGTCCTACAGCCCTGCATGTTGTCTCCATTACTACAAATAGCAGAGCCTTAAACAGACAATTTTACATTTGCTGGGTAATCATAGATTATATGTAAATGGCTCGTTCACCTTTGAATTAACTTTTAGTATAATGTAGAGAGTAATATTCTGAGACATTTGCATTTGGTTTATATGTTTTATTATTTGTGGTTTGCAATTTTCAGGTCCAAATTACCCTAGCAACCATGCGTTGATTTAAATAAGAGACTGGAATAGGGATAGGAGAGGTCCTGAATACAAAGATGAGTAATAAACAGTAACAATACATTTGTAGTCTTATAGCGCATTTGTTTTTGTTGATGGGGCCAGGGCCACCATTTGTAAACTGGATATGTTGAGAAGAAGACAAATAATTCAAAAACTATAAAAAAAAAAAAAAAATAGACAATGAAGTCCAATTAAAGAGTTGCTTATAATTGGCCACTTTATAACATACTAAAAGTTAACTTAAAGGTGAACCACCCCTTTAAAGTCATTAGTGGCATTTTATATTACTAGTTTACATTTTTATCTTTGGCAGCACACTTTATGAGCGTCAAGCAGAGCTTCCAAAGGAATTAAGTTTTAAAAAGGATGACATACTGTATGTGGATGACACCCTTCCTCAAGGAACTTTTGGCACATGGATGGCATGGCAACTGGATGAAAATGCACAGAAACTGGAAAGGGGGCAGGTTCCTAGCAAATACATGTGAGTCTACCTCTCTGTACAACTTGTTAACATAATTCTTCATTAACATTGACTTTCTTTCAAGGAAAATACAAAATACTTTAAAGGGGATAGATAATCCTAGGTTAAACATGAATTAGTTAAATAATACTTGTAATTCCTTTTTTTGTTTTATAAAGAGCTATTCCCTTTAGTAGTTGTAGTCAAGATAATCCCATTGTAAGCAACCGAATTGATAATATGAATGGAACAATTAAGATATAGTTTCACAGAAATTGAGAGCAGAAGGACGCTGCCGCAGATTTACTGCTAATGTGCAAATTTATTGTCCACACGACATGTTTCGGACATATGCCCTTCTTGCCCGAAACATGTTGTGTGGACAATAAATTTGCACATTAGCAGTAAATCTGCGGCAGCGTCCTTCTGTTCTCAATTTCTGTGAAACTATAGTACTATATTTGGTGCTGGGACGGAGCACCAGTGGGACAGTCATAGGACCAGCTATACTCTCCACCGTGTATAATCTTACAATTTGGAACAATTAAACTATAAGGATAGACTGTCAAACTTTGGGTTGTTTTGTCTATAGAAAATGCTTGCACAAGGGGCATGATTAATTTTTATAAATACTTTAGAGGGAATTATAGACTGATAGCAGGGATGTTTTTTCACATAGAAAATATCATAAAACACTCCTAGGTATGTGCAATTTAATTTTAACTTTCACATGCGAAGGTGTTTTTTCTTGGTGAGGGGCAATAAGGTTATGTAATGCCCTGCTGCTCAACGATAGGATGGCAGATTCTATTAGTGTTTCTAAAAATGTTTTGGATGATGACTTGGATAAGTATAATATCCAAGACTATTGTTATCTTAACATCAAGGGGCATATTTATCAAGGGTTGAAATTTGAATTCATAAAGACCAACCGAAATTAAGTTCGGATTTGGCTGAATTCGAATCATACGAATCGAAGGAATATCGCATTTGATCGAATTTGATCCAAAGTTTTTCCCAGAAAAAAACAGCTAAAACAGCAATTCGGCAGGTTTTAGATGGCGAATGTCAAAGTCGAGACAGTACATGATAAATTTCTTTATTTGTATTTTCAAATTTCTTTCAAATCGAATCGAATTTGGACTATTCCCTAGTCGAAGTCCCCAAAAATAGATCGAAATTCAAATTTTTTTCATTCGAAAATTCACCTTGACCTTTGATAAATCTGCCCCCAACAGTTAGTTTAGTATAGGTATGTGTTAGTGATGGACCCTTATCCGTCATCTCACTGCCCTCCCTGCAACTATGTAGCTATCTCATAGTCAACTTCTGAACTACAGAGAAAACAGAAAATAAGGAATGCACACTCTGTAAATGAATAAAAACGAATTTTATTCCATGCTAGTTACCCCACATGGCAACAGCATGTCGCTCTACGCGTTTCGACCTAAAGAGGTCTTCATCAGGGGCACAAAAATCAAAAAAAAGGCAGAAAGAATAATACAAGTGAAGCAGTTAAATACCTTGTGGCATATACAGTCAATCAGTGACAAACGATCGCACATCAGCGCGTGTGCCGTCACTTCCGGTTTTCAAAGTGAGCAAACCATCCCCTATGCATTATGGGAGTACTTCCGGAACGCAAATGCGTTCCAATAACCGGAAGTGGACGTCACTCGTGCATTTAATGATAGAAGAGAAAAGGAACACAATAAATGTGGTGCTGTCATATAACAAATGCGATAATATGGTATTAAATCTCATGTTGGTTATGTCTAACACTCCAAACTTCAATTCTATATAACAAGGTACCCCGTGGGATACCCTCTGGAACGCAAATGCGTTCCACCATATAGAGGTCTCCAGATGAATGAGACTACAGGGCCAAAAATGGGACATTCAATTAATATAAGATATGCAAAGAATATAAAACATATGAAACAAGCATAAGAGGCAATACGTCTCAGCCATTAATACTTTAACACTTTGAATGATACGTCCCTTTGGTCCACCATCTCACATGGGCACATAACCAGCATATAATGGGGTAATGAATTTAACCCCTAAAACAGAAAGAAAAATATGTTATTAAATAAAATAAGTACAATATTCACCACAGCCATTGTATATCCCAGGGCAGTCATACATACCAGGAGGTATATCTCTTAGGAGTCTTAGAGCATTTCCAAAGGCTGAGCATAGGCCATCCAAATTATCTGGTCTGTAAAAAGCAGGATAAGTTCAATGCATCATTTAAACCCATAGGGGTAACTGTGTCAAGGTGGAAAATCCATTCCGCCTCTCTCCTTAAGTAAGGTATTCTTATCAATACCCCCCCGGAGGAGATTATCTGATCAATTCCCATAAGACGTAAGGATGATATATTATGGTTGTGTTCTTTACAATGTGTCACTAACGGCGTGGTATCTTTCCCAATTTTTATAACACTTTTGTGTTTCAAAAATCTATCCTTAAGTTTCTGTATTGTTTTGCCTATGTAGTAAAGACCACATGGGCAAACAATCATGTAAATCACATGTGTAGATTGACAAGTGATACGATGTTTAATTTGGAATCTTTGTGCTGTCCGTGGATGTGCAAAGGATGTCCCTTGTAACATGCTATTGCACACCGAGCAATTTTAGCATCTGAAGTTACCGGGTTGTGGATTAGACAAAAAATGTTGTGTCAAGTAATATGCTTTATTGTCAGCCTTAACAAGTACATCTTTTAAATTTTTTCCCCGTTTATAAGCAAACATTGGGGTATCCTGACAAACAGGTCCAAAAATGGCATCTGTTTGTAAATGATGGCAATGTGTCCGCACAATATGTTTAATATAACGACTGGCCGTAGTATATTTCGTTACAAAAACCTTCTTTTCCATAGTATTGTCTCTTCGCTGCCTTTCTATATTTACCTTGACTAACGCTTGATCCACAAATTCTTGCATGTATCCACGCTCACGAAACCTATCAGCCATTACTGTTAATGACTTCCCCAATTCTTCTGTTTCTGATGTAATTCATTTGACCCTAAGCATCTGTGAATATGGTAAGGCTTTAATTAATGCCGGTGGATGAAAGCTTGTGGCATGTAAAAGATTATTGCGATCAGTGGATTTACGAAAAATGCTTGTTTTAAATTTACCTGATTGATAGGTAATCATTATATCTAGGAATGAAACTGCAGTCCCACTCCAAGATGCCGTAAAACGAATTGTGGATGGAATGTTATTTAAATAATCAATGAAAGCGACCAGGGAAGATTCATCTCCCTGCCAGAGAAAAAAGAGATCATCTATGTAACGATAATATCCCAAAATATGCTGCCAAAAATCAGATTTGTAAATGTGTTGATCTTCATACTGTGCCATAAATAAATTAGCATAAGATGAGGCCACATTACTCCCCATCGCTGTGCCTTGCTTTTGTCTGTAAAATATATTTTCAAACCTAAAATAATTATGATCCAGTATGAAACAGAGCAATTGGTAAACAAAGAGGGCCAGAGTGTTTTCTATCTGCCCGTTCATTAATAATGCAAAAATTGTAGCTTTACCCAGATCATGAGGTATATTAGTATAGAGGCTGGAAATGTCCATAGTAACCAATATAATATTGGTCTGTTTGGTTTGGTCAATTTCAATAGAATGCAATTTGGACAGGAAATCAAAAGAGTCTTTTATAAAAGACGGAATTTGTGTCACAAATGGTTGAAGGAATGAGTCCACAAATTGTGCAATAGGCTGACTGATGGATCCTGAAGCCGAAATAATCGGTCTCCCGGGAGGGTTGACCAACGACTTGTGAATCTTTGGGAGAAGATATAGGCAAGGGCGACGCGGATAATTCATAATGAGAAACTCACTAGTTTTTGAGTCAATGAGGTTTGCTTCTTGAGCACCACTCACCATATCCTTAATTTTATCCAAATATTCAAATGTGGGGTCTAGCGACAACGTCTCATAACACGTGTCATCAGCTAGCTGTCGCAAATCCTCTGCTTTATAATTCACATAATCCATTATGACTATGCCTCCGCCCTTATCTGCCGGTTTAACAATCCTGGTTGTATCCCTTGACAGTTCTTTTATCAATCTCATATCGTCACGTTTAAGATTACTGCAATATTTGTGTTTCTGTTTGATATACTTTCGTACATCACGTCTTACGTTATTTGCAAAAGTACTTACAGACTTATTTTGTACGGGTGGCATATAGGTGGATTTTAATTTAAGTTGCCTTGACATTGTGGAGGCCTGTTGCTCAGCTTCTGGATCAGCTCGCTCCTCAGTAAATCTGGAGAGAAAAAAAGAATTCAGATTAAGTTGGCAGCAAAATTTAAACAATTCAACCTCAAAATTAAACAGGTTGAAATTAGTAGTAGGGACAAAACTTAAGCCCCTACTCAACACACCAACCTGTGTGTCTGTCAATGTTGTGGACGATAAGTTGAAAATTATTTGTCTCTCTTGCTGCGGGTTTTGACCGGACTCAAATTGGTCCCTTGGGGTCCCTCCTGTAATGTATGACTATTTTCTCTTTGACTTTCCTCTCCTGGTTTTTTTCTTGAACGGTTTTTTTTGGCCTTGGATAAAAAGCTTGGATTTTTGATGTTCTGAATTACAGAGATGCTGCTTTCAGTAACAGTTACAAATATTTTTTAAAAAAAATTAAGTATATTTAAATTATCCACCATATAAAAATATTGAATTAAAAAATATTGAAAACCTGCTTATTACTACATTTTCTTTGAGCAAAAAGCTGTTTTTATGTGCTGTTTTTTGTATTATAGGATGGAACAAGAATTTTCACGAAGACTCAGTATGTCAGAAGGCCGTGATGAGACCATGGCCAGCAAAACACTCTCTGCTGCTGCTAGACGTTCATTCTTCCGAAGAAAACACAAGCATAAGCGCAGTGGGTCTAGAGATGGAAAGGACCTGCAAGGCTTGGACACTATCAGTACTGATTCAATCCCCTTCTTAGATGGTAAAAATTACTGATACAGGATGAATGTGAAGAGAGCTGCCCCTAGCCAAAGTCGTCAAGGAATAATCCAGAGAGAGAACATTCTTTAATTATTGTATTTTCTATTTACCATTATCATTTACAGTGTAATTTTTTTAAAATTTCCACAGAATCGGTTAGTTTGGCATACCAACGAGTCCAAAGGGTGGATTGCACTTCTCCCAGACCAGTTCTTATTCTTGGGCCATTGGTTGATGCTGTGAAAGATATGCTGGTAAAGGAGTCACCTGGAAAGTTTTGTAGATGCCCACTTGGTAAGTGAGTAAACCATCCTCAAAGAGAATTGTCATCTTAAAATCAGCTTTTATAATGTAACTTATGGTACATAATGTACCTTTATAATGATACTTTTGGTACATAATGTACTAAAAAATGGTATGCAAAGACAATAACAGCCTATTTTGTTTTTTTTTTGTTAACTCTTTATTCTCTCTGGTTTGGTATTTATCTTGCTAGAAGTATTTGAATGTCAGATTGGAAAAGGTTTGAAAAGAAAGTTAACCATAATAAGAAAAATCTCTGAATTAGTCTTTTTTCAAGGTCATTGATCCCAAAAAAAACATATAATTTTAAATATCAATTTAATTAAAAATGAAGTCAATTACAAATTATCATATACATTATTACATTACATTAAGGGGCCGATTCACTAACTTCGAGTGAAGGATTCGAAGGTAAAAAACTTCGAATTTCGAAGTTTTTTTTGGGCTACTTCGACCATTGAATGGGCTACTTCGACCTTCAACTACAACTTCGAATTGAAGGATTCGAAGTAAAAATCGTTCGACTATTCGACCATTCAATAGTCGAAGTACTGTCTCTTTAAAAAAAACTTCGACCCCCTAGTTCGCCATCTAAAAGCTACCGAAGTCAATGTTAGCCTATGGGGAAGGTCCCCATAGGCTTGGCTAACTTTTTTTGATCGAAGGATATTCCTTTGATCGTTGGATTAAAATCCTCCGAATCGTTCGATTCAAAGGATTTTATCGTTCGATCGAAGGAATTATCCTTCGATCGTTCGATCGAACTATCTGCGCTAAATCCTTCGACTTCGATATTCGAAGTCAAAGGATTTTAATTCCTAGTCGAATATCGAGTATTAACCCTCGATATTCGACCCATAGTGAATCGGCCCCTAAATCTACTAAAAGCAGATTGATCCTTAGAATAGATTTGTATTGCTTATCTTGCTGTTGAGCCCTCTTAGGGTAGGGGCACACTGGTCTTTGTGGCGACCAATCTCCCCGAACTTCTTCCCTCTGTCTTGCGCCGGCTATAATGAAAAGTCACCTGTGGCATAGCACACGCGGAGCTTCGTATTCCGAAGTCGCCCTTAGTTGCCTCACGAGGAAACTTTGTGCGACTTCAGAATACGAAGCGCCTCTTGTGCCATGCCGCAGGAGACTTTTCATTAAAGCCGGTGCAAGACAGAGGGAAGGCGTCCGGGGAGATTGGTCGCCGCAAAGACAAGGCAATTAGTCGCCAGGCAACTAAATCTTCCCGAATCGCCCAGTGTGCCTCTACCCTTATATTCACCACTTGAAACCACTTTTTTGCTTGCTAATGAAAGTGGGGCCCTAGCCACCAGACAACCATTTAGGTTCCAAACTAGGAATCTGCAGAAAAAAAGTTAAACAAATGAAAAACAAAACATATATATATATCATATTTAATATCAAGGCAATCCATCCCTTTAATTCTAATGTACCATTTAATATTTGTTTCCTGTAATTCTCATTCTATGCAGTGCATTGTATCTTTTAATACATATTGTCATCCAATCTTTTGCAGAGGTTATGAAAGCTTCTCAACAGGCTATAGAGCGTGGGGTGAAGGACTGTTTGTTTATAGACTACAAGAGACGTAGCGGCCATTTTGATGTCACGACCGTGGCTTCAATAAAAGAGATAACAGAGAAGGTAATCTCTAAAAAATTTTTGATTGTGCTGATTGGCGAGTCCAAGTACTTCTTATTTGTTTGTAGCTCCTGAACTAAATATAACTGTCTATAAAGTCATATTTTTGTCTGCTTCATAGGACTGCCATTGTTTACTGGACATAGCACCACATGCTATAGAGAGACTGCACAGTGTTCACATCTATCCCATTGTACTATTCATCCGGTACAAAAGCACTAAGCAAATAAAGTGAGTAACTAACTGCACCATCACAAACAATGAATAAAATGATACACTGAACTTTGTGGGGTCACCTAGCACTCCCCATTCCATGAGCAACAAAGACTTGGTTTCAACAAGTATATTTTAGGAACAGTCCCTAGAAATAATTTAATACTATATTATTAAATTATTTCTAGGGACTGTTCCTAAAATATCCATAATTAATCATCTATGAAGTAGAATGTGTACTGAACACTAAATTATTATAAGAGCAAAAGATAAAACAGAAATATCCGTTTACCGTATATACTCGTGTATAAACCGACCCGTGTATAAGCCGAGGTACCTAATTTTACCTACAAAAACTGGGAAAACTTATTGACTCGCGTATAAGCCTAGGGTGAGAAATGCAGCAGCTACTGGTAAGTTTCAATAATCATGTCACGCCTCCACACACCATGCCTACTTACACATTTTGTACTGAGGCTGCTGTATTAAATATGAAAGGTGGGAGAGTACATGAGTACCGGTAATGTAAAATAAATACTTTTTTTTTATACTATTCAAATATTTTGGCTCCTGGGTATTTTAGTCTTGTACATTAAACTTTGCAGTAGGCAAATTGTTAAAACAAAAACTACATTTCCCAACATACATTGGGAGATATTTAGCACATTAGGGCAAGGAAAAATTTCAGCTGGTTTCCAAGCAGCCAAAGGCCCAAAAAGTAGCCCAAATCCGTACCTTGGCTAGTTTGTGCTTTCAAAACCCGCCTGGGCTTTAAATTACTAGCCTAATTTGGCTGGAAAACAGACAACATGGCAACCCTGGGGTAAAATACCCAGCATGCCATGCCAGCCCCGTTAGTCTAACTTGCGCCCCTTGTGGTAAGTGCAGGTACTACAGGCAGCACATTACTGAGTCCCTCTAATTGCCCTGTTGCACAGTACCCAGCCACTGTCTGGATAACCCAGAAAAACAAGCCCGGGCTGCTCACGGATTACGGGGAACTTACCACTTTCAGGTCGAGCACCCCATCCTTCGCCTCCTGCAGCAGCGACACAAACTTACTAGTGAGCAGCCCAAGGCTCTTCTCGTGCCGGCTGGACGCTCCCGCTGCTTCCGCCATGGTATCCACCGACCGCAACTTAACTCGGGGCGGGCCCTTAAGCCCGCCCCCCAACTCGGCAAGTGATAACGAGGAAACTCGGTGAGACACGCGGCCCGCCCCCCTCCCTGACTCTCTCCTCCTCCGACACCACTAGCAGCAGCACGCCTTGCAGGGAGCGCGCACCGCGGGCACACACACTCCCTAGCCTGGGAGTCAGGGGCGGCAGCCAGGCAGCAGTCAGCAAGAGAGGGAAGGCGCAGGCGCAGCCATCAGCACGGAAGAGGCACGCGCATCAAATAGGTAATTTTTTTTAACTGACCCGCGTATAAGCCGAGGCAGCATTTTTCATCTTATTTTGGGACCTGAAAAACTAGGCTTATACGCGAGTATATACGGTAAATCCATAATGCATAAAACTGTCAACCAAACAGTCTTTGTTTTGGACTGGGGCAGAAAACCACAGACCTAAGGCCAGCTATCTAAACTATTTTACTTCTCTCCCTCTTTATTATCTCTCTCTTTTTTTACATACTATAATCTATCCTTCCATTTATTTCTCCACTTTCTTACAATACTAAAATAGGTAATGACCAAGAAACAGGCCAAATAGTTAGCACAAGAGGGTCCACTGACACCTAGGTCCACAAGGATTTTTCCTGGTATCCTAGTGGATCAGACCGACACTGAACAGCAGTAAGCCCCGTATTGCATCTTTATATGTTAACACCTTGTTACAATATGGTGTTGCACAATCCACCTGTTTAATTATACAATATACATCTCTGTGCTTAAGCATATTGACTAAATATATATATAAGTTATTAGTTCATAGTGTCCATCCAGGGACTGCATGCTGAGGTGAGTATATTATTAAAGGTTATTCACCTTTGAGATAACTTTAAGTATGATATAGAGAGTGCTATTCTGAGATAATTTGCAATTTTTCATTTTTTATTATTGAAGGTTTTTGAGTTATTTAGCTTTTTATTCAGTAGCTCTTCAATTAGCATTTTAAGCAATCTGGTAACTAGGGCCCAAATACCCTAGCAACCCTGTATAAAAACCATGAATAAAAGACTGGAATATGAATAGGAGAGAGTCTGAATAGAAGGATCAGTAATAAAAAAGTAACAATAACGATACATTTGTAGCCTTACAGTGCATTTGTTTCTTAGAAGGGGACAGTGACGCCTATTTGAAAGCTGCAAAGAATCAGAAGAAAAAGACAAATAACTATAAAACTATAAAAAAAAAATGAAAGCCAATTGAAAAGTTGCTTAGAATAGGTCGTTCTATAACATAATAAAAGTTACCTTAAAGGTGAACCACCCCTTTAATACTTTTACTAAATTTATATATCACCTTATTTACTTTATGACACTGATCCAAGGTAATACATCTGCGCTTATTGGGTTAGCCAGTAAATTTGGTCATTTGCAGAAGTATTCATACCTTTGAACATTTCTCTGATTTTACATTGATTTAACTTTGCATAAAAAATCTTACACTGACATTTTGGTCTGTTTATTTATTATGAACATTATATACAGTAATATCTTAATTGTTTTTCGTTTTCACTAAAACTCAAAGTAATAGAACATGAAATATACTGTTTGCAAATGTATTCATCAATAGCAACTTTAAAGAAATGCAATAGAAGTATACACCAGATGCCAGCTTTGTTCAGCAGTAGTTTTCAAATTTGCTCTAGGTTATTAAGATATGTCCGATGATCTTTATACATTTAAATTTTTAAATATTGCTACATGGGACTGAGATAAGTGAATGGGCCATTGCAGGACATTCACCTTTTGTTATTGACATGATGTTACTTTGGTTTCTTGGGATCATTGTCCTACTGAAAGATGAACTTTCTTACAAGCATCATTTTCATAGCAGACAAACTCTTCTCATACACTGCATTTTGCACTAATTTATTCTTCTTTCTATTTTAACAAGATATTTAATATTCTTGTATATGAGAAGCATGTGGATTACCTTTAAATTAACTTTTACTATGGTGTTAACTATGTAATTCAATATTTCAATTGTTCTTAGTTTAAAATACAATTCTATGGTCAGTGACTACAGCATTACATGTCTTTGAATATTGGTGTATAGGTGAGTATTCATATATTAAAAATTAAATCTTGTCTTTTAGTCGTAAACACTTTTCTCGCAACCTAAATCTAAAGCTAGCAATACAGGTTGACAAAGTTACCAAAACAGTGTAATTCCCCACATGCAAAACCTGAAAAATAGAGCTGGCACCATTCCGACACCCCAAAAATATGACTAAATTAAGTAAAGTCCAGGAGTCTCAAAATATTATTAAAGTAGTACAAAAATCTTCATTTACATCTTGTATAAAAAATAAAAGCCTGACACATTTCGTGTCCCCACAGGACAGTTAATCATAGGCTAACTCCTGGACTTTACTTAATTTAGTCATATTTTTGGGGTGTCGGAATGGTGCCAGCTCTATTTTTCAGGTTTTGTATGCATTTTCTCCCCCTGCTGAGGGCTTGGAGCTTGAGCACCCGACCCCATATGGAAAGCGGTAAGCTTATCCTTATATCCTTAAATGTCCATGCTTTCTATTACTTTCCTTTATATAGTAATTCCCCACATGGTAGATTTAACACTCATGATTGACTTAGTCTTTGTTTATGTAGGGATAAAAGTAGCAACTGTTATACATTATGTTTAATTTTTATATTGACAAATACATGTAATAATGTCCTTCTTTTTCCAAAAAGTGATTTTAAACCATTTCTGAATGGCTGTGTATATCATTTTCATGCATAATTCATGTTTATTGACTGTGTTTTGTCTATTTCCATTGACAGATCTTCAAATTCTCTACTGATTATTTGAAATTAGATCCAGTTATTATATGTTTTCTCCTGAGCTCTGGCCATTTTGTTTGTATTCTGTTTTCATTGCAAGATGGTTTTGTAAAGCAAATCTTCCATTTGTAAATAGAATGATATGTAATGGTTGGGATCCAAAGGTGGTGTTTTATTTTCTTTGCACATTGTTCTTTAGGGAACAAAAGGACCCAATCTTTCTAAGGGACAAAGTGACACAAAAACATTCCAAAGAACAGTTTGAAATTGCACAGAAGATTGAACAGGAATACAGCAAATATTTTACAGGTGGGTGATTGTGAATACTTTCAACTTAATGATGGTTTTCTCTATTCACTATTCCTTTTAGTATATGGAGATTCTATTGGCACAAAATGAATAATTCTGTTATTAGAGATTTTATAAAATAACACAAATAGTACCTGGATTCAGTTTCAGTATGTGGGCTACTTTTCAGGACGGTGAGGAAATCCTACACTTTCTTAAAGGAAGCTTTTATCTCCTATTATAAGAAATGTCAGTCTGTGCAGATTCCATTTACTCCTTCCTGCTAAATACCTACATTTATCTTATTACATAGTTACATAGTTAAGTTGGGTTAAAAAAAGACCAAACTTCATCAAGTTCATCCCCTCCAAATGAACCCCAGTGCACATACATACACATATTCATACCACTCAATCTTTACACTCACATAATCCATATATGCCAATATAAATATATATAATAATAGTTTTATAGAATAGATAGTATAGTGTAGATTTTAGTATCTCCGTAGCCTATGATATTCTGTTTGTCCAAGAAATCATCCAAGCCAATCTTAAAGGCATTAACAGAATCTGCCATGACAACATCATCCGGCAGGGCATTCCACAACCTTTCTGTTCTCACTGTGAAGAACCACCATGGTTGCTTCAAAATAAAAGTTTTGCTCCTGTACTCTATACGGGTGGACTCCAGCCTTGACAGTCAGACATAGTTTGTATGTATATGTGTATGTTAACATTTTATAGAAATTGTATTTTAGTACTAATGTTGATCATTCACCTTGCCATTGATACTGTATGTGTTTCCAGCTCCTCAGATGCCTGTAAGGTTTTACATCATATGACACACATTCATGTACATAATATACCAGGATACTAAATTGTTTTAAATTTTCTCTTGTTACAGCTGTAATCCAAGGTGGTGCATTGTTTAGCATTTGCAATCAGATTTGTTCCATTGTGGATCAAGAACAAAATAAAGCTTTGTGGATTCCAGCAGGATGCTTGTAAAGTTCAGAGAGAATAGTTCTCTTCATGACTCAAGAAGTAATCACAGTAGTTATCTACAGAAATCCTCAACTGTGCCTGCCATTGCTGGATTTGTTAATTGTTTTAAGAAAAACACTATATACTTAGTAACTCAGTATTTATTGGTAAGCCACTTATTCCATCTCCAAATCATTAGAGATACCATATGACAAGAATAGCCACAGGTGTCAGTCAGTGAAGAACTGGTACTTGAAAAATGCAACCAGGATAATGGACAGACTACCAAGACATTCTGCACATCATTTATGCTTTAGAAACCAGAACTGAAAGTGAGCAGATTTCACAAGAACTGCCTCCATCTCTTTGGACAAACCGATGCACTAATCAGAAAAACAAAACAAGCCTGCATTTGATGTCAGCAAACTGATCACATAATAAAGAGAATTGTAAAAGGCCACTTTTAAACAATTCATAAAATGCAAGAGCACAGCGAGTGCTTCTTCTCTAGGGACCATTATGTTATCCCAAGAGGGCTCTGACTTGCTAATTAAAGGTACTAGGCACTAGGACAGAAGCAAAGTATTGCTTTTCACAAGTGTTGAAATTTAAGTCCTGTAATATACTGTATATGCTTTCACTTTGCAACTTTGGGAACTGTCAGCACTGCATTCCTTCCACTGTTATACTTGAATAGGGGACTCCAAAAGAGATTAAACACTCCTTAAAATTGATCTTTTTTTATAACCACTTTGTTGCTGAAGATTGTAACTGCACCTACAAAACATCTTTGGGGTAAAGAAATGCTGTCATATTCAAATGTAAGTCTTTAAGTGGAAGCAGAACAGTTGTTACACCATCAGCTAGGGGAAAGTGAAGATTGTGGCACCGTGGGTATCAAAGAAAGTGCTCAGGAACTATAAGAAATGGATCACAACTTTTATTTTTGTCAATATTAGTGTTTCTTCTAAAAACATTTTGGCTAAGGCCACATAACTAGCTGTGACCCAACTTCAAACCATGATCAACTATAGTTAATTCATGTCAGTGTTTCAGATCACACTTCTGGAAATATTTGATATAAATAGAAAGATTGCAACCCCTGTTACCTAATAATAACTTAAACCACCATGTCAAAGTAAAGGTCTGACCTATGTTAGTAATGTTACAATTGTAGAATGGAGAGAAGAAAGAACCACACTTGACCTTTTATAAAATAGGATAATCACTCCACAAATAATGTTATTAGTCTGTTAATCATGTTATTAGTCTGTTAATCACAGAGTCCAACTCTCAAGTATATAAAGTGTCAGTGTTTGAATTTAATAACTAAGGTGCAATACAAGAATATCAATGAATTAAATTGATGAATAAATTAATAACCAATCACGTGATACAATTAAAGCGCAATTAAAGAATTCATTATCAGGCTGTTAGTACCAAAAGAAAATCTAAAGTGCTGTTCAATGCTTAAATCCAATTAGAGCGCCAATTAATTTAAAACTAAGTAAATAATTTATACCACGGATCTAAAGTGATGTGCAATGTTAAATAAATTCCACCCCAGCACCAATTCATAGAAAATTCATTAATAGTCTAATTAATTAAATAATAATGAAGAATCTAAAGTGCTGTGCAATACTTGATAAATCGATTGGATTCCAATTAAAAGCGGTATATAGATAGAAAAGGAGTCAATGGTTTAAGATTAAAGAGAAAAGTATCGGGCACTTGCTCAAGTTCAAGGAAAATAGTAAAAGGTACCCGCGAAAGGACCTGTATCTGCATCTTGTATTGCACCTTAGTTATTAAATTTGCCTTGAGAAAGCTGTCGTAGATGAAACACACGTTGTGTGCTTTGTTTGTTTTTACTTATACCAGTGATTTGGCTTTTTAATAAGAATTCTAGTTCGGTTTAGTTTGTGTAAGGGTGGTGTTTTGGTGCCTCCTTGCTCAGCTCAACCTTCACCAATCCTCTCTTTATCTACTACTCCAAGGGGCCAATGATTTGTTCAGGTTAATTTAGTTCTCTACAGCTTAGCGCTAGCATATATTACGAGACCACAGTCATGGTTACCCTGTCTTCTCCATCTTTGTGGTGTCCCAGGGATAGAAATTATTAGGCAGCAGCTTTGGGGGCAGCTCCACCATTCTTTATATAATTTTCTCTTACTGTTTTCCTTGAACTTGAGCAAGTGGCCGATACTTTTCTCTTTAACCTTAAACCATTGACTCCTTTTCTATCTATATATCGATTTTGATTGGAATCCAATCAATTTATCAAGTATTGCACAGCACTTTAGAATCTTTGGTATTAATTAATGTCTATTGATGAAATATCTATGAATTGGTGCTGCGGTGGAATTTATTTAACATTGCACAGCACTTTAGATGTGTGGTATAAATTATTTACTTAATTTTAAATTAATTTCTACTACTGGAAATATTTGATCATTGGGATGTAATACTGTATATACTTGGATGTGTCCGCTGGATCCCTGTCTTCATTTGCACTTGAGTTTAGGCCAGCCTTAATGTCAAGGTCATTCTGTCTTTATGACCAAAAGTCTAAGTGAAGGAAAAGGCAGTTATTGTTCTGGGGAAATATCCCACTATGCCTTTCTGCTTTTAAGTTATTAACTTTTACAAGTAGAGTCCCTTAAATTAAAATCTTGGGTTTCTAATATCGAACTCGCATGTTTACTCACAGTTTTGTGTGTATTATTGCCTTTTCTGACTTGCCGGCACCTGCACATAAAATTAGAGAACCAAATCAAATGTCTTCATAGTTAGACTTTTTAAAATATCAAGAATATGGCAATGAACGATGAGCTTAAAACCTACAGCTATTTTCAGTAAGGAAGCACTACTTTGGCACCCAGTAATCACTAAGGAGATAAATGAATTCCTAAACAATGTATTCCTAAACAATGTTTGAATTTGAAGATCTATCTTTAGAACATATATTTTATAACTGTTCCTGTTTTGTCCTATTAATGCAAAAGCAGCCAAAAAGCTTTATTTTTTAATATTTTTATAGCTAATTACATACATATAATAACAGAGAGTTGTCATCCCCACAAATGCAAATCCCCTCTTTCGAGATAAATTGTCCATATGAGGGAACATTTTTTAGAAAACCTTAAGCTGGTTTGCCTCCTTGCCATTATGAATGCCAATCTTATTACATTATAATAGGCAAAAAAATTAGAATATAAGGCCAGTCATTTTTTCTATAGAAGGTGGCAACCATAACTCAAAACAATTTGAACAGAGGGACACCCGTTTTCTTCTGTTAATTCATTCTTATATAAATGGTGATTAGACCTGTAGCACAATACATTGCTGTGTTAGAGACTTTTAATTCACATCATAGCACATCTAACACCTGCTTAAGACGATTCAGGTTATCCCTCAAACACTGTGATGCATCAGTGATACATATGCAAAAAAAAAAAAAAAAAAACAGGTACAAAGAAATCTTGTTATACATTTATTCAATATAAATTTGTCTTCTCTGAGGGTGGGGAACACCGTGAATAGTTCATTTATCACACTAAAAGAGTGCTGAAAAGGTGTCAGAGGCGTCACTACATGGCACTAGCCCCCCTCCCCAAAATGCCCCTCGAGCACAGCCACCCCTTACCTGCCTCCCGCAACCTAACCACCAGCCCGCTCTCGTCCTCTGCTCTCAGCCAGCTCTCTGGTAAGGGAGCGGTTGGGGAGGGGGATTTCTATATAACTTCATAGAAAACAGACCTCATGGTCCTTTTTTTTTTAATAGGGTTTATCAGAAAAGGGATTCATTTTGCACTAGATCCAAAAAAAAAACGAATTTCCCCAATCACATTGCTTGTTTAACAGATGGTTCTTTGTTTTAGTTTTAAGTACAGTAAAAATACATTTATTGTGAAATAGCAATAATTTATGTTTCATTTGCTAGTCTTTGAAGTGGATTTAGAACTGGCAATTTACGATACAGATTTTTCTTTCATTCACCAAGGTCGATTTTTACAAAACTGAAAACATTAAACCATAGTGAGCTGATAAAATAAAGGCCAATTTCTATAATTAAGGGTGTAGATCTGTTTAATTTATGCATGAGCATGTCTGTCACATATAACAGGGTAAATTAAAAAAAGCCAAGTATAAAATTTCTTTCTGTCACAAGTCTTTATCTTGAAATATGTTAACTTCAGAAAGCTGAGACTTAATTGAATACGCTATGACATGTTTTTTTGTGACAGATTTAAACAGCACTGTAACCTCTTATTTCACATTATTTCAGTGAGCAGGACTTATGTTGGAAACACTTTTCCCTCCATGGATTTGATAACGTATCTGTGAGGGCTACTCACCCTGGCGGTCTAGTGGGCCGGCGGGGACGCCCGCCACACGGTCCTCCTCTTCTCAAGCGCTGGTTCCCTAGTGCGTGCGCGCCTCTGCTAGATTTAAAGGCGCAGTCATCATGTCCTGGGTGCATTGGCACGAAATTTAAACACTATAAAAGGGAATTCCAGTGTGTAATTCTTTGCCCGTTATAGATTTTGTCCTAATGAGTTCCTGGTGCTTCTGTGCTATTTAGCTTCTGTTTCCTGATATCTGATTACCTGTTGTGACCCCTGCCTGTTCTAAGACTATCCTGACTTCTGGAATCCTGACCCTGCCTGGTAACCAGCTCTTCTGCATCCGCATCTTCTGCATCCTCTGATTGATCTCCTGGTTTGACCCTTGCCCGTCTGACTCCGCTTGTAATCTGCCTGCCTCGATCTAGCCTGATTGACTACGCCTTTTTGTCTACGCCTTGTACTGCGATCTTCTGCCCAGAGACTTTGCCCCTTTGCTCGTCCAGAACCTTTTGCTTGGCACCTCTCTTAATAAGACCTGGCGACATTATAACAAATGGAAGACAAAGGTCACCCTACCGCTGCTGCTTCTACCACTGAAGCGCTCCTCACTACTCTGCTACAGCACTTGGAGGATCAAGAGCGGAGCAAGATTATCTGATGCAAGGCTTTCATAACCTGACTCGCAGACTGGACACTACGCAACAGACGCCAAGTCTAGTAGTTTCACCTCCTGTTGCCGTCCAAGTGGGTTCTCCTGCTGTGATGAGTAATATTCATAAACCCCATGAACCCAAAATTTCTTTACCTGAAATATTTAGTGGGGATAGAACCAATTTTTTTGTCTTTCAGGAGGCATGCAAACTATACCTGAGTTTTTTCCCTCAGTCCTTTACTACTGGGGAGGAAAAAGTGAGTTTTGTAATGACCCTATTACAGGGTGACCCTCAAATTTGGGCTCTAAGATTATCCTCCTCTGACCCTGCCCGTTTTTCCCTTGAAACCTTCTCTAACACCATGGCAATACTTTACGATAGGGATGCACCGAATCCAGGATTCGGTTCGGGATTCGGCCTTTTTCAGCAGGATTCGGATTAGGCCGAATCCTTCTGCCTGGCCGAACCGAATCCTAATTTGCATATGTAAATTAGGGGTGGGGAGGGAAATCACGTGACATTTTGTCACAAAACAAGGAAGTAAAAAAATGTTTTACCCTTCCCACCCCTAATTTGCATATGCAAATTAGGGTCTGGTATTCGGCCGAATCTTTCGCAAAGGGTTTGGGGGGTTTGGCCGAATCCAAAAAAGTGGATTCAGTGCATCCCTACTATACGATGACCCGTATAGTGCAGCATCTGCTGATACCGCGATTCGTAAATTACGCCAGGGCAAACGGGATGCAGAGGTGTATTGTAGAAACTGCTTGGAACGACATGGCACTTCGTAGCCAATTCCAGATAGGGCTCTGATACTGTCAAGGACAGCTTAGTAAACTACCCTCTTATCTACTAATTTGGATGATCTAATGTCTCTTGCCATCCAAGTAGATAGAAGACAGGGGGAGAGAAGATGTGAGAAGGGTACTTCCTTTCCTACTGGGTTTGCTAATGTTAAGCCATCAAACCCCTCTGTGCCTCTACCTCAGGAGGAACCCATGCAATTGGGCATAACTCATCTAACTCCTGAGGAAAAGGCCCTCAGGCGGTCTCAGGGTCTGTGTATTTACTGTGGGGAGAAGGGTCTTAACCAGTGTCCTAAGAGGCCAGGAAACTTCAAAGCCTAAATGGCTCCATTTGGGTCAAGAAGTTTCCTCTCCCTAATTTTGATCATGGTACCTGTTAATTTAACCTGGCCTTCGGGCTCTGTTAAGGTTTCCGCTTTAAGTCCTCCCATGAGAATCTTAGCCATTGACAAAAATCCTTTGGGTTCAGGTATGGTAACCAAAAAGACTGCGATCTCGCCAATGTGCACTTACAACTTGCACTCTGAGGAGTTATCCTTCTATGGTATTGAGGGTTCTTCTACTTCTCCTCTAATTTTAGGTTTACCTTGGTTATGGGTACATAACCCACATATTGATTGGGTAACTTGGGAAATTCTTCAATGGGGTCAAAAATGTAAGGGCTCTTGCATAAATGTTCCTCAATTGGTGGCAGTCACATCCCTAGAGGGTTTACCTGCGGCTTATGCTGATTTCTCTGATGTGTTTTCTAAAAAAAGCCGCAGAAACTTTACTCCCATATAGGCATTATGGGGTATATTTATCAAAGAGTGAAGTTCCACCACTAGAGTGAAATTCCGCCACTCCATTCATTTCTATGGGATTTTTATAGGCATATTTATCAAAGGGTGAACTTTCACTTTCACCCATTGATAAATACGCCTTTCAAAATCCCATAGAAATGAATTGAGAGCTGCGGAACTTCACTCATTCCTGGGTCTACTCCCCCTAGAGGGAGAACTTAACCTCTTTCTTTGCCCGAAGCCCAAGCAATGAAAGAGTACATCAAGGAAAACCTCGAAAGAGGTTTCTTTAGGCCCTCTAGTTCCCCTGCTGGTGCTGGGTTCTTTTTCGTAGGCAAGAAGGATGGAGGTCTTCGTCCATGAATCGATTACATGGGCCTTAATAAAATTACCATCAAAAACCACTATCCCCTTCTGCTGATTTCGGAACTATTTGATTAGGTCAAGAATGCTACTATCTGTTCCAAACTTGACCTTAGAGGTTCATAAAAATTCATTCGTATCCGGGAAGGGGATGAGTGGAAAACTGCCTTTAACACCAGGGATGGCCACTACGAATATTTAGTTATGCCTTTCGGTCTTTGCAACGCCCCTGCAGTGTTCCAGGAATTTGTCAACTACATCTTCCAGGACAGCTGGGGTTATTCGTAGTGGAATAGCTTGACGATATTCAAATTTTTTCCTCTAACTTGAGTAACCATCGAAAACATGTCCGGGAGGTGTTGTTTAGGTTAAGGAAGAATAATTTTTTTGCGAAGCTTGAGAAATGCACCTTTGAGGTTTCTTATGTTCAATTTTTGGGGTTCAATATCTCCAGTAAGGGTCTAGAAATGGATCCTGGGAAGGTTAGGGCTGTACTGGATTGGGCTCAGCCTCTTTCTTTACGTGCAACCCAAAGGTTCTTAGGTTTTGCTAATTACTATCGTCAATTCATTAAAATCTTCTTTTGGTGGTGTCTCCAATCACAGATCTAACCAAGAATGGTGCAGATCCAAGTATGTGGCCTCCCGAGGCTATTCAAGCTTTTGAATTTCTCAAAAAAGAATTTGTGTCTGCTCCCATTCTCCGTCACCCTGATACCACTCTTCCTTTTATTGTTGAGGTTGATGCCTCAGAGGTTGGGGCTGGGGCGGTCCTTTCTCCAAGGCATCCAATAACCAACAGGTGCATCCTTGTGCATTCTTCTCTAGGAAATTTTCATCTGCCTAGGCCAATTATGACATTGGAAATAGAGAATTGTTGGCTATCAAATGGGCCTTTGAGGAATGGCGACACTTGTTGGAGGGGGCTAAACATACTATAACAGTCTTTACTGACCACAAAAACCTGTTGTACATCGAGTCTGCTAAGCGGTTGAATCCTAGGCAGGCTAGATGGGCTTTTTTTTTACCCGGTTTAATTTATCTCTCACATACAGGCCTGGTTCTGGGTGAGTTAATTGTGGCAGCTCTGGGATCAGACATTGTTACACTATTGTCTTCAGTTCAATCTTCTGCCCCTGTAGAAACTCCCTCCGGGAGATTATTTGTACCTGAGGACTTAAGGGAACAGGTTCTGGTGAGGCTCCTAATTCAAAAATGGCGGGACATCCTGGTATTTCTAAGACTGTGTCTTTATTGTCTCTCAATGTGTGGTGGCCTTCTTTTAAACAAGATGTCAAAAATGTTGTTAATTCTTGCCCTGTCTGTCAGAGGTCAAAGTCTTCTAGGAACCTGTCACAGGGATTGATAAGGCCATTACCTATTTCTGACAGACCCTGGTCCCATCTGTCTATGGATTTTATTGTTGACCTCCCTTCATCTCAAGGGAAAACAGTGATTTGGGTGGTAGTGGATAGGTTCAGCAAAATGAGTCATTTCATTTCCCTCCCATCGGCTAAGTCTTTGTCTGAGATATTTATTTCCAGTATTTTCAAATTACATGGTTTTCTGATCAATATTGTTTCTGACAGAGGGGTACAGTTTGCTTCTAAATTTTGGCGAGCATTCTGCTCTCTGGTTGGGATTGATTTGTCTTTTTCTTCTGCATACCACCCTCAGACTAATGGACAAACTGAAAGGGTTAATCAGTCCCTTGAACAATTCTTAAGGTGTTATGTGTCTGACAACCAATCCTCTTGGGCTGAATTATTACTCTGGGCAGAATTTGCTTACAATAATGCTACTCATGCTTCTACTGGTCAATCTCCGTTTTTTATTGTTAATGGTTTACATCCCAAAGCATTTTCTTTTTCTGGTTCATTATCCTCTGTACCCTCTGTCAATTCTTCTGTCAAAACAATTTGCCAAGATCTGGTCTGCGGTGCACGACTCTCTTTCTGCAGCTACGGCCACTCAAAAGAGGGCAGCTGATAGGTCTCTTAGAGAGGCACCCAAATATCAGGTAGGAGACTCAGTATGGTTATCCACAAGAATCATCAAACTTAAGGTTGCCTCACTCAAGTTGGGGCCCAGGCTTATTGGTCCATACCCCATTACTGAAATAATCAATCCTTCTTCTGTTCGTCTCAAACTACCTGATAATTTTAAGATCTCTAATACTTTCATGTCTCCCTGTTAAAACCAGCCACACAGATGCGCCAACAGTCCTTTCCTCCCCCAGTGTTGGTATAAGGTCAGCCTGAATTCGTAGTCCAAGAACTCCTTGACTCTTGCCATGTGCGAGATAAGTTGCAATATCTGGTCCAGTGGCCCCTCCTCGAGGGGGGGTAATGTGAGGGCTACTCACCCTGGTGGTCTAGTGCACTTTGACATATTTATATCCTGGAAAGTCTGAGCTTTTCCATCACCAAAGCCCAAAATTGGTTCATTGGTTCATTTTTTAAGGTCTTGCATGTAGCAAGCAGGTTTGGGGGTAAATTTATCAAAGAGTGAAGTTCCGCCACTAGAGTGAAATTCCGCAGCTCTCAATAAATTTCTATGGGATTTTGAAAGGCGTATTTATCAATGGGTGAAAGTGAAAGTTCACCCTTTGATAAATGCGCCTATAAAAATCCCATAAAAAAGAATGGAGAGTGGCGGAATTTCACTCTAGTGGCGGAACTTCACTATTAACTTCACTCTTTGATAAATATACCCCCTAGTCTTTCAAGAGGCGGAGAGAGACAGGATATTTCAGCGGTGCCCATACACCATGGAGAATGGGTGTTAGTGTGTAATGCCTGTGTTCAGAGTGGAAAACCTCATGAAATGTGCTAGACTGTATATATTGTAAATATTTAGAAATCTATAAAATCAGTAGACAGAAGAATAGTCAGGCAGGCCGTGGTCAGTTCAGGTAGCAAAATAGCAAAGTACAAGGAACAGGTTGAGTCAAATACAGGAAGTCAAAATAATAGTATAAACAATGCTTAATGTCTAAGCAGATCTCCGATCACTTTGCAGGACTGTCAGGTCTCCAATGTACTTTTAAGCACATTATGTATGCGCCGAGTGAAACATGCGGCAATTCTGGATGTGCCATTTTGATGCCTGGCAGGGACACAGTGAGGAGTGTGTCGGTGAATCTGTCGGACCGATTACAGCCTGATAAGCTCCTTACATTGCCCCCCCCCAGGAGGCAGCATCCGGGCGTGCCCTGGTGAAAATTTCTTGTGGGACAGTGTGATCAACTGAGCAGCATTGAACATTGACTGTTTCCCAAAAATTATCTTATGTAGGGTAACCCTTCCATTGAATTAATGTGAAGACTCACCCTGGTGGTCTAGTGGGCGCGCACTTCCGGATTTTGGTGGGTCGTGAGCGTCATGACATCGTAATGGCGCAAAATTTAAATATTTAAAGGGGGTCTGAGCACACAATCATTGCCTGTTGTTAGGTCTACTTGCTAGTATCCTGGGTGTGTTTAATTTGTGTTTGATTCCTGATTTTGATCCCTGCCTGTCTTGATTATTCAGAACTCAGCCAATATTGACCCTTGCCTGCCTGACTATCCTGAACTCTGCTAATCCTGACTCCGGCCTGTTTGACGTTTCTACCGGTTTTGACCCTTGCCTGTCTGACTTGAATTCTGCCTGCACCGACCCAGCCTGCCCTGGCGCAGGATGTGCAGCCGGGCTCCCCCTCTGTATGCTATTTTCGCCCAGAATCCAGAGGCGAGCAAGCTGCCGGGGACCCTGCATCAGGCAAAATCGGTAGACAGAAGAATAGTCAGGCAGGCCATGGTCAGTTCAGTGAAATAGCAAAATACAAGGAACACGCCTAGACAAAACAGGAAGTCAAAATAAGTAGTATAAACAATGCCTAGTGTCTCACCAAAGCAACGATCACTTCGCAAGGCAGTCAGGTCTCCAGTGTCCTTTTAAGCGCATTGCGCATGCGCTGAGTAAAAAGGTGCCCACCAATGCTGTGTCCATGTCCTGTCATTGCACATGTGCCAAATCTGGATGCACCATTTTGACGCTTGCCAGGGACACAGTGAGGAGTGCGGCGGTGAATCTGCTGGCCCGTCGCAGCCCAGTAAGCTCCTTACAGGTTGTTTGCAACATGACCAGCTAGAGCTGAATGCCTTCCATCCACACCAATAGAGCCAGGGGACAGTAACTTCTGTCAGAGAAGTCCAAGACAGCTCTGTTATTTCGGTCTGCTACATTGTGCCACCAAATGTGCCAGTACCAAATCCCTTTATGAACAAGGTGTGGGATATGATTATTGGGATGAATACTCATTAGCTTCCAGTATGAAGCTGATTGTGAAGAGAAGGAGAAAGGGGATGTGATCTTGTTCGCTCTAGTTGCAATCTTCTTTCAGGCAATTGGGCACATAAACTTTTGGTCACCTGTGGCAGAAATACTATATTATTACTGGTTATATGCTAGGCAAGCATGACCTTGACAAAGGGGTGTTACCTTGAAACATAAGCACTTTTCCGCAAATAAACGACACAAGCTGCAGTTGCCTTGTGTGCCAGTGTAAATCTCTGTGAACTGTGTTGTTTTGCTGTAAAATTTCTGTTCAGTTAAACACGTAGCCTTTCATATATTCCCACCTCTCCATTTTGCCTTGAAACTGACATGAAGGGGAGCAACTGCCATGAAGCAAGGTAAAAGGCGGCATTGCCCCTCATGAAGTAAAAAGCAGCTCCTGGTAACTAAAAGAGTCTAAATTCTGGGTTTTAAACCGGAAATTCATCTCTTCTTGTGGAAGCAAGTACAATTCTACTCTCTGCACTAGCAATGTGGCCCCCTTGAACCCGCTCTCACAGAAGATAAGGTGTAAGAGGGGGGCGGTAACAAAGGAACCGCCTCAGGACAGCTTTGGGGCCTGAATCAGCCCTGCTGATATAATTTAAGGTAATGGTTTGTGATATGTCAACAGAGTAAGGGCCCCTGCACACAAGCTTTTTAGGTTGAGTCCAAATACGATTTTTTCTTCAGCACACCACTTACTTTTTCCAGGGTGCATCCACTCCCAAGCTGCCTCCAAGTCAGCCAAATCCCTTATCTTGAATAACAGGATATGAAGCACACCATCCTCAGGCTTTGCCTTTATTAACTGATTTTAAACTAAGATTATTTATTTATGTATTACAGGTATTGAATTATGCACCTAAAATGAATTGAGACTGTATGGCTATGGAATAAGGAATTTTTGTGTGAAGATGTTAAGGGGTTAATGAAATTGGCGAACAGTCACATGATGTAAGGGGCATTTAAAGCATGAGGTTCACTGTGTGTGTAATGCACCTGAGGAAGGGGTTTTCCCCCGAAAGCTTGTGTGTTAATTCCGCTAAAATAAAATGTTTTAAAGGCAAAGCCTGAGGATGGAGTGCTTCATATCCTGTTATTCAAGATTTTTAGGCTGAGTTCCACTGCAGTGGTCTCTCCTGCATTCCGCTGCAGGGGAACGCAATCAGTTCTTCCCGATTGCGACATTTGCAAGCAGTGAACGTAGGTGGAACAGAACCTTGGCATTGTTAGGGTTTGCTCCAGAATACCACTTTTTTATGCAAAGTGGCTGTCCATTGTTGCAATCCATTGTTTACCAAAGTGTATCTGTGTTGATATGCCACATGAACTGGCATCTGCAGTTAGTTGAGCTTCTCTGCAATGGTTGAAATATGACCTTGTTAAGGTTTGTTTGTGTCTGAAATATTCTTTCCTCAAGTTAAAACACTGCAGTGTACAAATTGTTGTCTGTGGCTATAAATTGTTGGTCTTAATATTTTACTGTGGTTAACATCTTCAAAATCAATTTTCCCTATGTTCTGTTTACAATAAGCTAAAATGCTATTTAAACAGGGCATACTGGAAGCGTGAATCAGTCAGGTTTTCAAACATTGGCATTGCATTCGCAGGATTGTGCATTAACTCTTCTCGCAGGTCACTTCATAATGAAATCAGATGCTTACTTGAAGGAACATCTGCTTTGAGTTATAAGTGCAAGTGTGTATGCATAAATGTACGATTCACCTACAATTTTAGTTTGTTATTCCAGTATGTGCTTAAATAGATTGATAAGCATCTTATAATGGTAGTTGCCATACTGGAGGATTTATTGAAGCACTATGATAAGCATCACCACCTGCTTTCAATCTTTTTCTTTTATGAGAAGAGTAGAGGTCTTAAGAGGCCCGCCCCACATTGTGCAGGCCCAATTATGGGCTGTTTCTCATGTTGATTATAATTCTTGGTAAGTGTTTGACCTTTCCATCCTTTTATAGTCTTTCATTCGCAGAAAAAAATATGTAGAAAAGGAGTAAGCACAGACTGGTTGGCAGGCTCTCAAACCATCTGCCTGAAACTATTACTTTAAAAGGAAAGCTGCACCATTCAACTTGCTTAAGATGGGGCGCATAAGCTTTGTTAATTATCTGCTCACATAATTTGCATTTCTATTTTCATGCCAGTTTTTGTGGTGTGGTTTATTTCTATAATTATTCTTCAAAAGGTGAATCTTTATTCAAAAAAACAGCTTTTTATTATTTTTAACAGTAACTTATGGTTGTGTACTAAAATATGCAATGTTTGCTATAAAGCTAGTCCCCTACAGCAACCAAGCATTTATTGGTCACCTGCTTAAAGTAAATATCGTAGTGGTCGTCACTGGTTGCTGCACCTGGGCAAACATTGTGCCTTTTACTAGGGATGTAGCGAACGTCGAAAAAAATGTTCGCGAACATGTTCGCGAACTTCCGGACAAAAATGCGAAGGGTTCGCGAACGTCGCGAACCCCATAGACTTCAATGGGAAGGCGAATTTTAAAAGCTAGAAAAGACATTTCTGGCCAGAAAAATGATTTTAAAGTTGTTTAAAGGGTGCAACGACCTGGACAGTGGCATGCCAGAGGGGGATCAAGGGCAAAAATGTTTCTGAAAAATACATTGTTGACACAGCGCTGCGTTTTGTGCTGTAAAGGGCAGAAATCACACTACGTCACTCAGGTGATGTTTCTGGACACGGAATGTGAAAAAGCTCACACAGCTAGGTGGCACTTGGTTAAAGACTGGGCAAACAATGCCTGCAAGGGCAACGTATACAGTAGTGGATACGGAATATATTATTGCTGCTGTAAAAACATCACTCAGGTGATGTTTACGGACACGGAATTATTATTGTTATTATTTAGACAGAATGTGAAAAAGCTCACACAGCTAGGTGGCACTTGCATACCTCCCAACTGTCCCTCTTTTGACCACTCAACCCCCTGTCCCTCTTTTGTACTGGAAAGTCCCTCTTTTCTCTGCACTGAACAGCCAGAAAAAAAACAGTTTCTAACTTAATTAGCTTTTGGCAGAGAGCTCAGAACAGCTAACAGGTGCAAATAAGATACTTTGTAACAATTTTTATGCCGTCAAGTGAGCAAATAATAGTTTTTAATTACTAGTTGCTTGTCACCTCCAGGATGTTCGTCCTGTTGGTGGCAATATTTCTGTAGTGGTGTGTTTTGTGCTTTGCTAGTAGCCTTCTTTGCAGTGCTGCATCCCTGACCCCACACACAAGACGGTCCCTTAGTAAGCTGATGCCAAAATTACAGTTTTCTGTCAATCTGCCCAGCTCTACTAATTAAGCAGCAATACTCTCATCTGGCTACTGACTGCATCTGTTAAAGTAGAACCTCTTAACAGTTTCAAATGTTGTGGATGCAAGATGATTTTTAAGCTGCTTAATCATTTCCTCAAATGAACAGTCACTGTTTTTAGTAGGGGAAACCAGAGAGTGAACAATCTCATAAGTCTTTGAGCCTATGACACTCAGCAGAACTGCCCATTTCTGCACAGGATCTGTCACCTTATTTGCTTCTAGAAAGAAATTCAGTCTGTCTGTCTGTATAGGAATGCCAGGAGGATGGCCTGGTAATGTCAAACTCCTCTATGTGGGCCCAGGAACACCATTATGGGAATAATAACGTCTATTAAGTCCCTTTTTACTAACTGAGATCTTGTAGTTGTAGTTTTTTTATGAGTTATATCCTCATCTACTCTTTGCCAGTATAATATTCTTGGCCTTTTATTAGTACAGAAGAGGTTCACAGCAGCTGGTAGTAGAACAAACTTTACTCAGAACAAAACATGGCTGAACTGCCAACAAGTTAGGAGGAAGGAACAGATAGAGAGACCAATGCTAAGGAAACAATTACCAGCAGAACAGGATTACACATCGCAGTTTAACATGTAACTGCCATCTACTGATCTTACATCAACAATCAATACACAACATGCACATTGCTCCATCTTTTAGTATATAAGCTAAATCTTGAAGGCTCAA
Source organism: Xenopus laevis (assembly GCF_017654675.1). Classification (NCBI taxonomy): domain Eukaryota; kingdom Metazoa; phylum Chordata; class Amphibia; order Anura; family Pipidae; genus Xenopus; species Xenopus laevis. The sequence goes on from NC_054383.1 coordinate 55,604,522, forward strand.
ATTTTTTTTTTTAAATAGTTTTTATTGTTTTCAACAAACATGTCAAATACAGAAATAAAAAGAAAATAAAACAAAAGTACATATCAAGCATTTGTGGGTAATACCAATAAGCATTTGTATTTCTTCCAACAGAACAAGCACAGAAATCACAATACTACAATTTCAAGCAGTTGTAGGTTTTAAAGGATGTTACATTTTAGCCGGTTTAGGGGTTACAGTTCTTATGCACCGGAGAGTCCAACCAGGGTTGCCATACAAGTTCAAATTTGCCCAGGTTTTCCCTCTGCATGTATACTAGTTGAGCCAATGTGAGGTGTTCCTGTATCAAATTCTTCCACATTACTATAGTAGGGGGTTCCCCCGCAAGCCATTTTAGAGCAATACATATAATGAGACTTGGTAAGATGTGATACAATCCCCAGTAAGCATAGTTTAGGTGTGGCAGTAACCTGCAGCGTAGTAATTTTGGTGAAAATTTCACAAATATGAACCCAGAACGGTGCTATATTAGGGCGAGTCCACATCAAACGAAAAAAATTTGCGCCAGGCAATTGACATTTCGGACAATTTTGCTTTATATAGACGAGTAGGGGTAATGTATGACTGATGCAAGATAAGTATTTATAGACAAAAATTAGCAGCACACTGTTAAGTTGCAAAAGTGCTCAAGTGCATAATTTATTTAGCCCATAGCATACAAAGGCAACGTTTCGAGCCAACCAGGCCCTTTATCAAGCCCCGTGTTACACCATTAACAATCCTTTTAAAGTGAGGGGTTGGGGCGTGTACATGTGCTCCACCCCCATCCCACAATCAATTAAATAGATTACATATTGAATAATAAATTACATATTGAATAATAACCTTTCAACCCCAATAAGTTAAAAAATTGTTATGAAAAACCAGTGTTAATAACAAGGTGTTAATAAAAAGTGTTATTAAAAAGTTAAAATAAAATGTCCAGCGTGAATTCCAAAGACAGTGGGTTTCATCAATTGAGTCCGTTGTTTTTCAAAAAAGTCCATTAGTGATCGCAAAATCTCATATTTTGATACTCAAATCACTTTAAAACATATAACAATTATTGTACATTGATAAGGTGATTTTGCATACCTGAGACGCCCATGACAAACATACTCAGCACTTCTCTGATACATTCCAAGATATGCTTGATGTTATGCCGGCACTCAGGATGTTCTATGCAGGTCACCACATAATACTTCTAATACCCTTGAAGAAGGAAAACAAAATCTTTAAAATCAAATCTCTGAAACATGGTATATGTAACATCTATGTATGCACAAAAAAGACTATTATCTACCTAAAAAATAAATGAACCTGGAGTGTACTCTCTATTCAGGCCTCTAGGCCAGATTGTATCTAGTTTATGGATCCACATAATTTCCAATTTCTTTAACATCAGTAGCCTATTGCCACCTCTCCTAGGCATCTCCACAGTGTCGATAACCTGAAATTTGAGCTGACTGATGGAGTGTCGTGAGGCATGAAAGTGAGCAGGGACTGGTAGGGCAGTGAGTTCTCTCCGTATTGTGGATTTGTGCTTTGAGATACGATCACGTATCTTCTGCATGGTTTCTCCCACATAGAGTAACCCACAGGGACACTTAAGTAAATATATTACATATGATGAATCACAGGTAAAGTATTTGTTGATAGTATACTTATTTACCCGATGTGGGTGATAGAAACAGTCACCCTTTATCACCGAATTACACTGGGTACAGTGCAGACAAGGAAAAGTCCAGAATTTTGGATTCTGTAAGAAAAGTTGTTTAGTTCTAGTTTTGCCACCAATATCAGCCTTAACCAATCTATCTTTCAGGCTTTTCCCACGTTTATATGCTAGTAGTGGCACCTGTTGAAAAGACGGTATATCCAAATGGAAAGATTGCAGTATATGCCAATGTCGGCGGATGATGTTGCCCACATGTCTGCTGGCTGTTGTATATTTGCTCACAAATGCAAGTCTCTCACCCTTTTTGGTTTCCTTCTTAACAGGGGATAGTAGATCACTTCTATTTTTCTCCTGTAATTTAATACAGTAATACAGTATGCAAAATCAACTTATCAATGTACAATAATTGTTATATGTTTTAAAGTGATTTGAATATCAAAATATGAGATTTTGCGATCACTAATGGACTTTTTTGAAAAACAACGGACTCAATTGATGAAACCCACTGTCTTTGGAATTCACGCTGGACATTTTATTTTATCTTTTTAATAACACTTTTTATTAACACCTTGTTATTAACACTGGTTTTTCATAACAATTTTTTAACTTATTGGGGTTGAAAGGTTATTATTCAATATGTAATTTATTATTCAATATGTAATCTATTTAATTGATTGTGGGATGGGGGTGGAGCACATGTACACGCCCCAACCCCTCACTTTAAAAGGATTGTTAATGGTGTAACATGGGGCTTGATAAAGGGCCTGGTTGGCTCGAAACGTTGCCTTTGTATGCTATGGGCTAAATAAATTATGCACTTGAGCACTTTTGCAACTTAACAGTGTGCTGCTAATTTTTGTCTATGGATTGATGCGACCCGAGGACAGGTTGGGTCTTCTAGTTCAGCATCTGGCACTTCAACTGTGTTTGTTTGGGAGGTGAGTGCTCCAATTTTTGTGACTGCAAGATAAGTATTTGTGAGAATCTACTCCTGACATTGAATGATACTAAGCTAGGGGCTTCCAGTGCCTCCTCCCAATCCTCATCCTCACCAGATCAGGAATGGTACTCTCCCATTTACTCCTAGTACTACTGAGTGTGTGTTTCTTATTCTTAAGTATAACGGAATAAATCCATGCCAAAGGATGAGTTCTACATATATTGACCAGGTAGTCCAATATATTTTCAACCGGTGATTTAACAATTTTAGCAGGTGAAATTGGCCATTGCGCCTTGATCACATGTTTAAGCTGATAGTACTGCAACCATGCCTTAGGCTTAACCTCATAATCAGCCTGCATTTGGGGAAAGGATTTAAATACTCCCTCAATAAACAGATCATCTATTATTTGGATACCTTGCGGGTGCCAGTATTCCTGTAATGCGGCATTTTTCAGATGGGGAAGCCTATCATTTTCCCACAAAGAGGTATTAGGTGAAATCCCCTGGTATTGTATAAGTGTATGTGATATCTGCCATATTTTGAGGAGTGTTTTAATTATTGGGAGCAGGAGGGCAAAATTTTCTGCTGCTTCTAGAAAAATCAGTAGAGGTACTGCCTCGTTACCCCAGCAAGTGCGTAATATTTTATAGGAAGCATCTGTTTGGTCCCCCCTGATCCATGGCAAAAAATGTTGCAATTGTGAGGCCAGATAATATGACCTCCACTCAGGAAGAGCTAGACCGCCCTCCATAACTGGGAGCTGCAGCACAGTGTACGCCAGCCTACTGCGCTTTCCAGCCCAAATAAATGCTTTGGTCTCAGAATCTAAGCGGGCAAAGACCTTCTTGGGTATATAAATTGGGGAGTTTGTGAATATGTACAAAAGTTGAGGGAGGAAAATCATTTTACAGATATCTACTCTGCCCAGTGACGACAGAGGAAGGGATTTCCATGCCTTCATTTGACTACCAATTCTGGAAAGCACCGGTTCTAGGTTATCTTTTAGGTAGTGAGTTTGTTTTTTCGCAAAGCGAATGCCTAAATACTGAAAGCTTTCTATCCATTGTAAGGGTTGATTGGGCATTTGGTAACGAGGGGCTGAGGCATCCAATGGGAATATGTGGGACTTACCCCAATTAATCAACAAACCAGAGAATTTGCCATAGGTGTTGATGACATGCAATAACTGCTCCAGTGAATCCGCTGGGTCGGCTAAAAACAATAGCATATCATCAGCATAGAGTGCAATTTTCTCTTCTATGCCATTATATTTGCAGCCAACAATTTTCCCGTCCGTCCTAATTATAATAGCCAACACCTCTATAGCTAGAGCAAACAGACCCGGGGACATTGGACATCCCTGCCTCGTGCCCCTTTCAAGCAGGAATGGTTCTGAAACTTGGTTATTTGCACATACCCTAGCCTTTGGGCTGGTATAGAGCAATTGCACCCAGGATATAAACTGCTTCCCAAAGCCAAACCTAATGAGAGTCTCCCACAGAAATTTCCATTCAATTGAATCGAACGCTTTTGCAGCGTCTAATGATAGGATAACTCTTTTTCCAGCATTCACGTGAGGCATTTGTAAATTTGTGTAGAGTCTTCTGATATTTATTGTGGTTGCCCTACCCGGCATGAACCCTGTCTGGTCCCCATGTATTAATTTAAGTATAACCTTATTCAGTCTAAGGGCCATCATTTTTGCCAAAATTTTTATATCACAATTTAGCAGAGATATCGGACAATAAGATTCACATTGTGTGGGATCCTTTCCTTTTTTAGGTATTAGTGCTATAAGGGCCTCCGTCATGGATTGTGGTAGGGTTTTGTTAGATAAAGCATGATCATAACAGCCTTTCAGTCTAGTGATCATAGTTTCTTTATATTGTTTGTATACCTCTATGGGGATTCCATCAGTACCCGGTGCCTTGCCAGAAGGGAATGTACCTATCGCATCCTCAATTTCTTGCTCAGTTATTGCACTGTCCAGAAGGTCTTTATCTGTAATTGGTAAAGTGGGGAAGCACACCCCGTCTAAATATGTTTGGAGTTCTGATTCTGAATATGTTGCCTTCAACGCGTAAGCATCTGAGAAATATGTTTGGAATATATCATTAATTTTTTGGATATCCGTCACCTGGACACCATCCCAATTACAAATACTCAAAATTGCTGTAGACGGTGTAATCTCCCTGCACATCAATGCCAAAAGGTGTCCAGTTTTGTCCCCAAACTGTGCAATTTTATGTTTGCAGTATAGTATACTTTTACATGCTTGCTGAAGGCTCAGATTTTTAATTCAGCATTCCATTAAAAATTTTTTTTTTTTAGTTTTCTAATTAACTATTAAATGACAGGGTGCTCCAATTCAACTACTGATCATGGGCAACAAGTAAATCATGTGCAGAGATATATTCAGTTATCATTATGGTGCAGCCTGTCCTGTCTTGATATCTGCAATGCTCTATTCTTAAGAAATACTTCTAGTGCTAATGAGTGAACAAGGCGACTGTGCACTCATTAGCAATATTTTTGTGTACTGAAAGCTATCTTGGAGTAGGAATTCTCTGTACCTGCCTGTTATGTATAGAACTCTATACCCAGTTTAATGAAGTATTGCAGCTTGCACAACAATATACACCCAGCATTAAACTTAAGTGCTACCTCCCACCATTAAACTTTAGTGCTACCTCCCAGCATTAAACTTGCGTGCTACCTCCTGAATGCCTCCATACCTGCCCCTTTTGTATGCAATGTAAATGCATTGGAAGAGTCCTGCGTGGAACCAATATTTGTAACCCTGACTCAACCTGGACCAATGACCTGCGACCTGCTACCCGACTCACAACTGCCTTATCCACAACCATATTTCAAGACCCCCTTACCACCATTAAACAGGAAGTGCTGTTGATGTATACCGGAAGTTACCTTGGCAGAAGTTTATGGGGCAGGAGAAAAAAGTTTAAAAAATGTGTAAAGGAGTAAAACTTGCTATAGAAAAGACCCTCAACCTGGCCCACAACCTGAAACCCACAGACCCCTATCTATACCCACATCCAAAAGTCCTACCTGCAAGCAACAATTTCCCTGATTTTCTACAGGTAACCCAGGGGTACTGACCCGCTGCAGGACTCTACTAGAAGGTACTTTGCATAAAATGCATGGTCTTGAATGGCACTATTTCAGGTAGTTCTTCCAGCCTGGTGTGTTGTTACATTTGTAAATGCCCTTAGTGACTCCTAATAGAACTGAAAAAGCACACCCAAATTAATGTTGATTTACTTTGTAATACAATAGCAGGTCACAGTCCAATTTGTATTTTCCTTGACCCCATCACAAAGGCCTAAACTAACCTTTTCCTATATTTCTTACATGGTTTTCTTTCATATTTGGCTTCCCACAGGCAATTTGTAAAAAACATTTTCGCTGCTTATATTTCACATTTATTGCTCAAATATGCCAGGATACATTGTGAACCAGTGTATAACATGATTCAGATAAATGCAATATTATCTAAATTAAATGTATTGCTGTATGCTTATAATGAAAAGAAACCATACTAGCATCATTCATTCTTTCATGCAATCAAAACCCTACACCTCTCTCCATCCCCCTCCAATGCCTCCCTCCAAGTCTGCCTGTCTGCTGACCTGCACTAAATCTGCACAGCAGAGTTAAAAGGGACCATCTTCCCATATTCTGGTCTTCTTCTGATATAGTGAGCGACACAGATCTGAAGGAGCAAGTGCTGTTCAATCTACTGTTTGTCCTGAATCAACATCTACTGCGCATATTCCTGCAAGATCAGTGTAAGAAGCGCCATGAGATCTGCTCTCTCTTACCTCCAGGCACGTCTCTCTGCAGCCATGGGCGGATCTTCTTTAAGGCTTGGAGAGGCTAAGCCTACCCAAACCAGTCCGACACTTAAAAAAATGTAAATGCTGCCGCAGTCTGCCTTTAGCTGAAGCTGAGCATGGGGGATTTTACTGGCAGCCGACTGAGTTACTGTATTGGGGGGGCTGAATTGTGTGTCTCTTTTCACGTCTGGTATTGCTTCAGTGCTGCTTCTTTGCCCTTTAAGCAGAAAGCTGAAAGCACTAAGCAACAAAATAGAATGTGAGTAGGGTGCTCAGTATTTTTTGACTACATCTATAAATTATATGGTTGTGGGTCTGTGATGCTTCATGTGTAACAGTACCCATGTTGGTGGTGTATCAGTGGCACAGGGTAAACTGTACCTTAATTATATTCTAACAGTGTGTGTGATGTGATCATGAGCTTGGGGTATCAGTGCCCACTGCCAATTGCTGTATGTTATTAAGTTCAAGCATCCACTGTCTTTCACTATATAGCATTATGGTGGTGCCTTAGTTTACTGCCCTGAGTGTAAAATAAGCTTAGTGTGCCAGTACTGACTAACTTCTATTATATTTAATTTGCCTTTGAGCAAAAGCCGCAAAACTCTAAACCTGACTCAAAAATAAAAGTAACTAAAACAAAGTAACTAAAACTCATTTAGGCTAATTTATCTAGAATGCCATGGTAGGATTGCAAATTATCTCAGCCTGTGTGCTGGGCCGTATTTATATATAGGCCCCCCGAGGGCCTGTGCCTAGGGCGGCACAGTTTTGGGGGCGGCCCACTGGGTGCCTATTTTTTTTGTTTTGTTTTTCTTTAAACCCTCCACAACAGATTTCCAGGAAATTCGGTGACGGATCTGAGGGGGTGAGGGGTAGGGGGGCAATGAAGAACGCGGAAGTGATGACAGCATGCACGACTTAGGGGTGTCATTGGAACTAAATACAGCCCTGCCTGTGTGTGTTCACATTTAGACTACCCAACCAAAAAAATCACCGTCCGCCTATGTCTGCAGCGTCGGGTGCGCAGGCGCACACTTCCTGTTTGAGGCTTCTCCCTGCTCGGTCTGTTGTGCGCAGGCGCGCATTTCCTGGATGGGGGTGTTTTGGTGCTGGTGTCATGACGCCATTGTGCGCACTATTGTGTGCCAAATTCAAATCTTGGCGCCAATTATGCTTTAAAAGCCCAGTTTACCATTTTTTCACTGCCCAAGCTGGTTCCAGTTTACTGTTCCTGCCTAAGCTTTGCTACTATTATGGAATTCCTGGTTTTTGACACTTTTGCCTGACTCTGTCTCGACTATGATTTCTGCCGCCTGCTTTGAACCCAGGGGTGCTTTGCCAATGAGGCGGCAGCACCCCACTAGGTACCAGGGGCGGCAAAAATGCTGCTCCTGGTACTTTAAGAGCGAATTTCCAGGGGGAGGGGGGGCAGGAGGAACTGCTGCTGCCTCAGGCGGCAGAAGGGCCAGGATCGCCCCTGCTTGAACCTATTGTCAAACATTGACTTCGTCTATTCTTCAACCCTGCCGGTGCCTCGTCTATGATTTTTTCCACGCACTTCCTTGTTGGATTCCGCAGCAGAAAGCCCGGGGCCCCAGGTGAACACCGGAACCCACAGAGTTAACCTATGCATTCGCAAGGTACAGTCACCGAACAAGGTTCCTGACAACGTGGTCGCTACAGTTAGCTTGGGCCAATATGGAACCTTCCCAGGCTTCTGCTTTCGCGACCGTAGAGGGATATTTTGATATTATGATGAAGCATCTGGATAGTCAACAGGCTCATCTTGCCCAGGCCTTACAGCATATTACCTCTCGCTTAGATGCCCTTCAAATTTCGGGCGCTGGAGGCGCTCCTTCCTCTTCGCTTCATTTGCCTTCTTCTCCAAAGCCTCCCAAGATTCTTGCTCCGGTTCATTTTGGAGGTGATCCGGATACTTGCAGAGGATTTATTACACAATGTAAGATCCAGTTCGATACGGCCCCTGACCAATTTGCGACTGAAAGATCCAGGGTTGCCTATATAATCGCGCTGCTTCAGGGAAAAGCCCTTGCTTGGGCTTCATGGTTAATGAATAGAGATGATGCTCTGGTACATGATTCCACAGCTTTTCTTTCGACTTTTTAACAAATTTTTGATGTTCTGGGCCATGAATTGAATGCCTCTGACCGATCAGGGATCCAGTACTGCCTCTGAATATGCCATCAATTTCTGGACTTTAGCTGCGGCAGTGTCTTGGAACAATGAGGCACTCATCGCAGCTTTCTAGAGGGGGATTCATGGGGATCTCAAGGATGAGTTGGTGACCCGGGATCTGCCTACTTCCTTAGATGAATTTGTTGTCTTCATCGTCAAAATTGATTCCCGAATGAGGGAGAAGGACACTCTTAAGAGTCGTACTCGCAAGCCTTCAACGTTTTTCAGGCCTGAATTTTCCTCTCCAACTACCTCTCCTTCACCGGTTCTAGATGAACCAATGCAGATTGGAGTCACTCGGCTAACACCTGAGGAGAGAACTTGTAGGAGAGCGACTGGTCTTTGTTTGTATTGTGACCTTGCTGGACATCTCATCAGGTCTTGTCCTACTAGACCCCAGAATAAGGGGAAACACTTCAGCCTAGTTGTGAGGGAGGAGTCTCCCCTAGGCAAGATTTCTGCAAGAATTTTCTCCCAAAAATCGCATGTTTCTCCCTGCTTCTCTTTCCACCCTGTCTGGTACGTTTCCTGCCAAGCCTTTCTGGATTCCCAAAGCAGCAGGAAATTTCATAGACTTTTCTTTTGCCAAGTCCTGTGGTCTGAATTCCATTCCTCTCAAGATTCCACTTTCTGCCCAGGGCTGTGACAGAACCTGTCCTAATTCGAGTTGGCAGCCTTCTTGCGGAGGAGATCTCGTTCTTACTCATTAAGTGTTCAGAGACTCCCATTATTTTGGGGTTTCCTTGGCTTCGGTGTCATAATCCATCCATTGATTGGTCCACTGGGGAACTCACGGGCTGGAGTTCATTCTGTCATTCGAATTGTATTCCATTGTTCCAGTTTCAGTTTCCTTGTTATTGCCAGTGTCCAATCCTCTCCTTCCTGAAGTGCACAAAGACTTCTCTAATGTTATTGAAAAGAAAAATTCTGAAATCCTTCCACCTCATCGCCCCTATGACTGCCCTGTTGATTTGATCCCCGGCTCCATTCTCCCGAGGGGAAGAACTTATCCCTTGTCTGTGCTTGAAACACAAGCTATGAAGGATTATATCTTGGAGAATCTTTCTAAAGGTTTTATAAGGAAGTCTACTTCTCCTGCCGGAGGTTTTTTTTTCTTCGTTCAGAAGAAAGACGGTTCTCTGAGACCTTGTTTTGATTATCATGCCCTAAACTGTTGGCAGAGGTGGTCTTTATGATGATCACGCAGGGAACACTCAGCACAGCAACTTGGAAAATCAGTTATTTTCTTCTGTGTATACAATAGAGGAGTCTGAGTTCCCAGGCTCACTTTATAGCTGCACTAATGGCTCAGCTCAATCTAGTCAGTGGCTGTCTCAGGGTATGATTCATAAAGCTTTAATAAAAATTAATGTAAACAAGGCTCCAGGGCCTGATTGCATTGCGGGGTCTAAGAGTGCTTAGTTCAGTTTTAGACCAGCCCCTATTTCTGATTTTCTCAGATTCACTTTCATCTGGTATGGTGCCTATGGATTGGAGAAAAGCTGATGTTATTCCAATATTTACAAAGGGAATACGATCTCAGCCTGGCAATTATAGGCCAGTAAGCTTGACATCTGTGGTGGGCAAATTATTTGAAAGCTTGTTAAGGGATCACATTCAAAATTTTGTCCTAGTCAGTGGCATTATGAGCAGCAATCAGCATGGCTTTATGAAGGCTAGGTTATGTCAGACAAATTTGATTGCTTTTTATGACGAGGTAAGATGCTGGACAGTGGGGGTGCAGTAGATGTGATCTATTTGGATTTTGCCAAAGCATTTGATACTGTGCCCCACAAACGACTGCTTTCTAAACTAAGGTCTGCTGGGCTTAATGAAGTAGTTTGCACATGGATAGGAAAGTGGCTACAGGATCGGGTACAGAGGGTGGTTGTTAATGGTACATTCTCTACTTGGAGTAAGGTTCTTAGTGGGGTCCCCCAGGCCTTGGTATTAGGTCCACTTTTATTTAACTTGTTCATTAATGACTTAGGGGACGGTGTTGTAAGTAATGTATCAGTTTTTGCAGATGACACAAAACTATACAGCCCAATTAATTCCATCCAGGATGTGGCATCCTTGCAACAGGATCTTGACAAACTGGCAATCTGGGCAGCTAAGTGGCAAATGAGATTCAATGTTGATAAATGTAAAGTCAATGTAAAATATCCAAGCCACTTATACTCTTAATGGGACTGCACTAGGCAAATCCATTATGGAAAAGGACCTTGGAGTCCTTGTAGATGATAAACTTGGCTGTAGCAAGCAATGCCAGTCAGCAGCATCAAGGGCAAATAAGGTCTTGAGCTGTATTAAAAGGGGCATAGAGTCACAGGAGGAGGGGGTCATTCTTCCACTGTATAGAGCACTTGTAAGGCCCCATCCAGAATATGTCATACAGTTTTGGTCTCCATCACTCAAACAGGACATTATTGTATTAGAGAGGGTACAGAGAAGGGCAACTAAGCTGGTGAAAGGTATGGAAAATCTTAGCTATGAGGAAAGACTGGCCAAATTGGGGATGTTCACGCTGTAGAAGAGGCACTTAAGGGGTGATGTGATAACTATATATAAATATATAAGGGGATCATATAATAATCTCTCTAATGTTTTATTTACCAGTAGGTCTTTCCAGCTGACACAAGGTCACCCATTCCGATTAGAAGAAAAGAGGTTCCGCCTAAATATTCGGAAGGGGTTTTTTACAGTGAGAGCTGTGAAGATGTTGAATTCTCTACCTGAATCAGTTGTACAGGCTGATACATTAGATAGCTTTAAGAAGGGGTTGGATGGCTTTTTAGCAAGTGAATACAGGGTTATGGAAGATAGCTCATAGTACAAGTTGATCCAGGGACTAGTCCGATTGCCATCAGATGGGTTTTTTGCCTTCCTCTGGATCAACTAGCAGTTAGGCAGATATATAAAAAAAAAAAAGGTTGAACTTGATGGACGTGTGTATTTTTTTCAACCTTACTTAATATGTTACTATGTTACTTGTGAATCACCCAGGGATAATACAGAGCACATTTAACAGTGTGCAAGATCAAAATCAATATGGTGGAGACAAAAGAAAAACAACAGAGTGCAGAAAAAATAACAGCAAAGATCATTGCAATCATACCTTGTGACCATTTTAATACTCCAGTGTTTAAGCATGAATGCTGTTGCATGTATTCCAACACCCCTTCTCAACAGGGAAAGGCTTAAACTGATAATCCACTCTTCTTTAACAGTTCCAAGTGTCTCTTTGCATGTAGAGGCTTGGTAAGCATATTTGCAACCATGTCCTCAGTTGGACAATATTTTAAGTCAAGCTGTCTTTGCTCTTGCAAGTCCCTTAGAAAATGATACCTTACATCAATATGTTTGGTTCTTGGGTTGACTCGTTCTGTCTGTGCAAGTGCAATGCACCCTTGGTTGTCTTCAAACATCTGTGTGGGTTCCATATGCTTTTGATCCAAATCTGCTAACAGTTGTCTTAGCCAAATTAACTCTTGACTTGCCTGTGCTGCTGCAACATACTCTGCTTCAGTTGAAGAAAGTGTCACAGTTGACTGTTTTCTGTTGGTCCAGCTAATGTGTCCACCAAAGAGTAGAAACACGTGACCACTAGTAGATTTTCTATCACTTGAGTCTCCAGACACCTTTCTGCATAAAAATCCCACTGCTGTAGCGATGTCGGGTCTTGCAACTGTAGCAATGTAAAACAGTTTTCCTATAGCTTTTCTGTATTGACAGTTATTTGGTAGCAAATTAACTTCATCGTTAATTTCTTTTAAATAATTTGTTTCCATAGGAGAGTTAACTGGTTTTGCATCATTCATCCCAAAAGTTTCAATTACTTCTTGTATTTTGTGACTTTGGTTCAGAAGATAACTGCCATCTTCTTCTCTTTCAATCTGCATGCCAAGGTAATGTTTTATGTCACCTAAGTCTTTGGTCTCAAAGTCCTCATTTAGAGCTTGTAGTAGTTTGATGTGATCCCCTTCTTCCTCAAAGCATACTAACAGATCATCCACGTATATGAGCACAAAGATCCACCTACCAGTCAGTTTCTTAGTATACAAACAGGGATCTGCTTTGCTCCTTTGAAATTTTTCTTTTATGAGCACATCGTTAATTTTCATATTCCATGCTCTAGCTGCCTGTTTGAGGCCATAGAGCCCTTTCTGGAGTTTTGCACACTAGGTCTGGCTTTTGTGGATTCTCAAATCCCTGTGGCTGCTCCATGTAGATTTCTTCTGTTAGCTGTTTTGACATCAGGGTGCTTTATCTGCATTTTCTTTGCAGCTACTACAGTGAGCAGAGTCCTAATTGTAGTGTGCTTAACTACTGGAGCAAATGTCTCATCATAGTCTTCTCCATACTTTTGCAAATATCCTTTGGCTACTAGTCTTGCTTTGTATCTCTCAACTGTACCATCAGTGTTATACTTGATTTTAAAAGTCCACTTACAGCCAATAGCTTTTCTTCCTGTTGGTAGTTCTGTAAGCTTCCAGGTGTGGTTGTTATGTAGAGATTTTATCTCCTCTTCAGCAGCCTTTATCCACTTATTGGCTTCCCCTTCTGGAAGTTGTGATATGTCTTTCCAACATGTAGGTTCACATATGCAGGCTGTATTTGCTTTGTATAAAAGTCGAGCAGTTAGGCTTGCCCTTATTCTCTCTTGTTGAACGCCTTGGTTCATTGTCAGTGCTTGGTTGTGTCTGCTCATCTGTGGTGTCAAATTCAGTGCCAACTTCAACTATTTGTTCTGGATATGTACTACTTGTTCAGTATTTTTCACCTTTTCTCGTCTTTGTTCTATTGAAGTCATTACACCATCTCTTTTGTCAATCTTTGGATCCAGACTTCTGTATCCTTTGGAATTTTCTGCAAATCCAACAAGGATACCTTCCACTGCCCGATTTTGCAGTTTGCTGCGTTTCTCTTCTGGAATATAAGCAAATGCGTTGCACCCAAAAACTCTGATGTGTTTTATGGAGATTTCTCACTTCTATAGATCAAAAACTACGAAGCAATAAACTACCAGATTTCCAAAGCACTGCTCCACAAAACTGCATACATCTGATTTCAAGGCCAAACATTCCACTAACAGTAGGTTTACCCTAAAAACTACCCCTTATTGGAAAGAACAGATTCTAACGAGTTCAAAATGGGTAAATATATATTTGTACTCCAAACTACCAAGTTGCAATTCTTTCCTAAAGTTAGTAGTTTTTATGAAAATGTGTTACATTTTTGAAAAATTACCTCAAAGTGTCCAGTCTACAGCATTGTATCTCCCACATATCATTATATACCAAGATACAACACCCCAAATATGAAAGCCCAGGGTCCGTTGAACAGTTTGATGCTTAATATGCATAGGTACACCTAAGTATGTGGCGTATAGGGGCCCCAGAACCAAGACACCCCATATGAGTTATCAGTTCTGTAATTCCAAATACTGCAAAAATCAGCACATTTACAGCAGTTTTCAAGGGGCAAAAGTACAAAAATATATGTTCACCCCAGAAAACCATATACTTTTGGAAAGAACACATTCTGACGAATCTAACATGGGTATGCACGTCTTTCTACTCAAAAGTACCAAACTGCAAAGCTTTCCTACATTTCGAAATTTTTATGACATTACCGAAAATCAACTCGATATTGCAACTCTGAAGCATCATATCTCCCACATATCATTATATACCAAGAAAAAGCACCCTAAATATAAAAGTCCAGTGTCCGCAGTTTGATTCCCAATATGCATAGGTGCACCTAAGTGTGTGGCGTATAGGGGCCCCAGAATGAAGACACCCCATATGAGTAATCAGTTCTGGAATTCCAAATACTGCAGAAGCCACAAAAAAGAAAGCTCTCTGTTTGATTCCAAATTAAGCAGAGAAATCCCTGTCTAAGGCAGGATTTTTTGTTCTCATTTGGTGTGTGAAGGTGTTAGCTACTTGGTGTTTGAATTTTGGGGAGTTTTGAGTTGATTTGCTTTATTTAAAATCGATTTTTATTTTAAACCAGAAGGTGAGTGATTTCTAGCCCATTTTCCTTCACTTCCTGTGGGCTACAAACTCACTGACAGATCCCCTACCCCTCCCCCGTAGGTACCGGCAACGACCCAAGCCAAGTCACTGCTGGGGTAGAGCAGCTTACAAGGAAGCATGGGGTTAGATGTCAGGAGCTCATTGCATAGAGGCTTACATAAAAGCTGCAGCTGAAGTGGTGGGCCCCTTTGTAATAGTGGCAGCAAGTAAAATGTATGGGAAAGCCATAATATTTGCCCGTACACTAACTGCAGTGCATACGCTGGTGCAGAGAGGCATCACAGTAGGGGGTAGTTATATACCTGTGGAACCCCTAGAAGGATTAGGCATAAAGATAGTCTTATCTAATGTGCCCCCCCTTCCTGCAAGATGACTTATTGCTACCCCACCTGCAAGCCCTCAGTAAAAAGTCAACTATTTCTAAACTTCCCTTGGGTTGCAAGGAGAGCAGATTGAGACATATCCTCTCTTTTAAAAGGCAGGTGCAATTACTTTTGCCTCTGGGTCAAGATACTATTAAGGGGTCCTTTGGTGTTCCATTTGAGGGGGTGATGTATAAAGTTTTTTACAGCACAACAGAAGAAGTGAGGTGCTTCCTTTGCAAGAACCTGGGGCACACTCACCAGAGTTGCCCCAAAGGGCATATTAGGACCACAGTCCCTGTTCCTGCCCCCAGTACCTCTAATGCAACATCATACCCTGCTACAGCTATTGCTGCAGGCTCCTCAAAGGAGAAATCCCCTTCAGTAAAGAACCTCAAGGTGGTTGTTACACAACCCACCTCTGAAACCTCCAAACCTCCTCCTTCTTCACTCAAATTATCTAAGGCTGCACCCTGCATTTCAAGTTCAGCAAAAGAGAAGGGGGGGAGGAATGTCAATGCATCCCCCAGTGCTGCAGTTGTTTTTGCCAAAAACAAACTTAACCCTGTTATGAGCACTCCTAGGGGTGTGGGGGGTGTTGGATGCAATTAACTGGTGCCAGACCATGCACCTATAGACCCAGTTGGGGAAGAGGAGATAAATGGTCTGGAAAAATTTGAACAGGGGATTATGGGTCTCCCCACAGAGTCAGGGGTGCTGCATCTGTCTCCAACAGAGGATCTTCCCATGGAGTATAAAGGGACACCTAATGAAACCCCTGTAGAGTGGGCCGTAAGTGTTCCTGAGGTGTTGAGCTTTGGGAACGACAACCAGCCTCAGTGTTTAGTGCCTCAGGGTATTTCACTGCAAGAAATGGAGAACATTGGGACAACCCCCATACAGGATCCTGCAGACAATGCTTTGAGGGAGGATAATGAGGCTGGAGTTGTAAATATGGAGGATAGCCAGACAGACTCTGTAAGGTCTACTGTGCATGTTAAGATCTCTCCTCCATTCTCTTTCACTGATCCCAATGTTATTGCCATTCAGGAGGCACAGGAGGCAGTGGAAAGGGCAGAGGTTGCCCATCTAGCCTCTAAAGCTCCTGTTGTTAAGGAGCCAATTCCATCTGCTACCCCTGAGCCAAACACCTCCAAAGATGTTCCATGTAAAATCCAAGTATTATCTGAGCCATTGCAGGATCTCCAGATAGCAGGTGCTTCTGATCCTGCTCCTGCAACTTCTTGTGTAGAAATTCTCAAAGCTCCAGTGGAGAGGGGGAATTATCAATCCCTTAGCCAAGAAGAGTTCATGGATGTGGGGGCATCGAAGAGGAGGTTGACACAGTTATGCCAAATCCTTCTACCCCAATCATCCCAGCTGAGGAACTCAAGATGTTTCTTGAGAGCACCCTTGGTGTTAAATTGAAGAAAAAGCTACATATGGCTCTAGAGAAGTGGCAGGATTTGACTTTGGTGATCAGTTCTGTGAGGCAATACATCAAGGTCATAAAATAGGCCAAAAACTATGGAAATGCAGAATATCTCTGTATTGTTAAGTTCCACAAAAAGTGTTTGTCTCACCAGACATCTGTGAGGGCTAAAGCATTTACTAACACACAATAATGGCTCTAAGTATAAGCGCTCTTAATACAAATGGCTGTCAGGAGCCTTTTAGAATGTTTCAGGTACTCTCCTTTCTTCGCCAAGGAGGGTACTCTGTGAGTTTCCTTCAAGAGACCCATATCACTCTGGAGCTTGAAGCGACCTGGCATCTGGAATGGAAGGGCAGAGTCTTTTTTAATCACCTCACATGGACATCATGTGGGGTGGTGACCTTGTTCTCAGAATCCTTCCAGCCAGAGGTACTAAGCATTAATTCTGTCATCCCAGGCCGTCTGTTACATCTCCGGGTCCGGGAGTCTAGTGCAACATACAATCTATTAAACTTGTATGCCCAAACTACTGGACCAGAGAGAAAGCATTTTTTTGAAAGTTTATCAGCCTATATGGAGACAATTGAGATGAAGCCGGTGATTTCAATTACACCCATGAGGCTCCGAAATGTTCCCCAGAAAAGGCATGCATCTGAGTCAGCTTTGCAGGAACTCATTTCCCGTTTCTCCTTGGTAGACATCTGGAGAGAACAACACCCAGAAACAGATGCTTTCACCTATATTAGGGTGTGGGATGGCCGTGTGTCTCAGTCACGGATTGATAGGCTTTATATATCAAGCCATATTATGTCACGAGTTCGGTCCAGTAATATTAGCTTGGCACCTTTCTCAGTCCACAATTGTGCTTCTTTGATAGCAGTTGCACCATCTCTGCCCAAAGCAGCCTATTGGCACTTTAACAACAGCTTATTAAAGGATGAATGGTTTGCTAAGGCAGTCCGATGTGGACAGACTGGAAGGGTTATCAGGATGAATTTGTCACACTAAGTCAATGGTGGGATGTAGGCAAGGTTCATCTAAAGCTCTTGTGTCAAGAGTATACAAAATGTTTGAGCAGTCAAAAAAACACAGAGATTGAGGCTCTGACTAGGGAGGTGCTTGATCTTGAGCAAATGCTGTCAGGTTCTGAAGACCAAGCCATGCAGTGTGAATATATATAGAAAAGAAAGAGACTCTGCATAACATGGAACATCGACAGGCTTGTGGTGCTTATGTGAAAAGCCGCATGCAGTTACTCTGTGATATGGATCGTGGCTCGCGATTCTTCTATGCTCTGGAGAAGAAGAAGGGGAACCGATACAAATAACATGCCTTCTTGCGGAGGATGGCACGCCCCTTGAAGATCCGGAGGCTATCAGGGACAGAACCCGGGCCTTCTATCAGAACCTTTTTTCTCTGGATCCCATCTCTCCAGATGCCTGCAGGGAACTATGGAATGGGC
The DNA here is from genome assembly GCF_017654675.1 of Xenopus laevis. NCBI lineage: Eukaryota > Metazoa > Chordata > Amphibia > Anura > Pipidae > Xenopus > Xenopus laevis. Next base: position 55,622,517 of record NC_054383.1, read on the forward strand.
TTCCAGTGGTAAGTGAGGGGAGAAGAGAGAGATTGGAAAAACCAATCACTCTGAATGAACTCTCTCAAGCACTCCACTTAATGCCCCATAATAAATCTCCAGGGCTGGATTGATTGACTGTAGAGTTCTTCCAGTTCTTCTGGGATATTCTGGGACATGATTTCCATAGAGATGCCACTTTCTTGTCGTCGAGCAGTGTTATCACTGCTACCTAAGAAGGGGGATCTCAGCCTTATTAAGAATTGGGACCGGTCTCATTGCTCAGCACAGACTATAAAATTGTAGCCAAATATCACTCAGGCTCAAGTCTGTGCTGGCAGAGGTGGTTCATCCTGACCAGTCCTATACAGTCCCCGGCTGGACAATTTTTGACGATGTCTTTCTGGTTCGGGATTTACTAAATTTTGCCCGGAAGGCTGGTCTATCTCTCGCTTTTCTCTCCCTGGATCAAGAGAAGGCATTTGACAGAGTAGATCACCAATATCTTTTAGGCACTCTGCAAGCCTATAGCTTTGGCCCACAGTTTGTGAGCTATCTGAAAACACTGTACACCTCTGCAGAGTGTCTAGTTAAAATCAACTGGTCTCTGACTGCACCTCTGGCCTTTAAACGAGGAGTTCGACAAGGATGTCCTTTGTCGGGACAACTGTATGCACTGGCCATTGAGCCTTTCCTGTGTCTACTAAGGAAGAGGCTTACAGGACTGGTGCTCAGGGAACCTGACATGAGGGTAGTTCTTTCAGCATATGCTGATGTCATCCTTGTGGCCCAGGACCTAGTTGATCTTGAGCGAGCACAAGAATGCCAAGAGGTTTACGCTGCTGCCTCATCAGCTTGGATCAACTGGACCAAGAGCTCAGGCCTTCTGGAAGGTCCTCTACATGTAGATTCTTTGCCTTGTGCTTTTCGCAACATCTCATGGGAGACTAAAGTCATCAAATATTTAGGTGTCTGTCAGCTGAAGAGTGTCCTGTTCCACAGAATTTCATTGAACTTGAGGAGCATGGTCTTACCCGCCTGGGAAAGTGGAAGGCTCTTGCTAAAATGCTTTCTATGAGGGGGAGGGCTTTGGTGATTAACCAGCTGGTGGCCTCTCAACTCTGGTATAGACATGTCTTAGCCCAACCCAAGAATTCATTGCTAAAATCCAAAGAAGGTTGCTGGACTTTCTCTGGATGGGAAAGCACTGGGTCTCTGCAGGTGTTTCAAGCCTACCCTTGAGAGAGGGAGGACAGGGAGTTGTATGCATGCGCTCTCAAGTACATACTTTCCATCTCCAGCAGATACAGAGATACTTGTATGCAGATCCTTCTCCACAGTGGTGTACCCTAGCATCCAGCTTTTATCATCAGGTACACAACATGGGGTATGACTGGCTATTGTTTGTCATAGAACCTGAAGGATTCTTAAGAAGCCTCTCGCCATTGCCGGCTTACTACCAAGAGACTCTAAAGACCTGGAGCATGGTAACTGTGTTAAGGCAAGGAGGCATTCAGGAGGAGGACATTCTAACTGAGCCCCTACTTTACAATCCATCTTTAAAGACAAGGATGTTGGAGTCCACCAGCATCTGCCACTGCCTTTGCAGGGCTCAGCTAACCAGAGTTGGGGATCTCCTGGATTTCGAGGTCAGATTGGGTGGAAGCTTGGGCAGTTATGCCACGCATGGGGTACCTTACCACTAGAGTTCCACATCGTCTGCTCCAGGAGATCAAGAATAACCTTTCTCCTAAATCTCACACATTTATTGATGGGTTTTACATGGTGGAGAACCACATCCACCTTGGAACTCTCCACCTCCAGCCATAAAAATAGCACATAAGACCCGTCAATCCCCTGACACACCTCCTTCCCCCAACTTGAGCCAGTTGGAGAATTTTACCTTGACGTGCCTTTTCGACATGCTCCACACTGTACACTTTCTTGCTCTTGTCTCCCGCTATGATACCATCTGGAGGCGGGTGTTTAATGAGGGTGAGAAACCCCAGTGGCAAGCCCTTTATTCTAGCCTGGTGCCCAGACCCACTGGAGACTTGAGTTGGAGAGTGCTCCATGGTGCTTTGAGCACAGGAGAGTACTTGGTCCATTTTACAGACTCCACAGCTGCTTGCCCATTCTGTGGCAAAAGGGAGTCCATGTTTTGTGCTTATTTTTTGTGTGCCAGACTGCAACCTCTTTTGGCTCTTTTGAGGAAACTTCGCCTGCAGTTCTGGTTACATTTTTCCCCTCACGTTTTTATTTTTGGACGCCCAGTATCCCGGGACAATCGAGAGAAAGACCTTCTCTTCAACTTGCTTCTAGCTTTAGCCAAACTAGCCATTCATAAGTCTAGAATGCAATGTTTGGAGGGTGGGAATCCTCTACCGGTAGAGGCTTTGTTTCGGGTGCTGGTGCGTTCCCGCATCCAAGCGGAGTACACCCAGGCAATGTTTACTGGGCAGTTGAGTGAATTTGCTGACCAATAGATGGGTTGCTTTGCTCAGTATCCCCAGATTTAGTTTCTGTTAAAACAACTCTCACACTTCATATTTAAGTGCACTTTAATTTAAGTGACAGATCTATTATATTCATCATCAACATCTCCTTTGAGGTGTAATTTATTTTGGTGAGCAATCACTCCTCAATACTCCAAATCTAAAGCATTGTATCTCCTACATATCATTATATACCAAGATAAAACAACCTAAACATGAACGTTTGGGGTCCGCTGAACAGTTTGATACCCAATATGCATAGGTACCCCTAAATATGTGGCGTATAGGGGCCCCAGAAAGAAGACACCCCATACGAGTTCTGTAATTCCAGATACTGCATAATCAGTACATATACAGCATTTTGTGACAGGCAAAGGTACAAAAAACTAAGTTCACCCCAGTAAACCATATATTTTTGGAAAGTACACATTCTGCCGAATAAAAATATTCTAAAACTGTCTTTCTACTCCAAACTTACATACTGCAAAGTAACGCTAAAGGCAGCAGTTTTATGATATTTCTGAAAATCTCCTAAAAATATTGCAGTTGGTGCACTTATCTCACCCAATTTCTTACATACAAATAGAAAACACCCTAAATATTGACGTCAAGAGTCTACTGAATAGTGTGATGCCCAATATGCATAGATATACAAAGCAGGTGGACATGTGTGGACCCCAAATGAAAATAGTGCATAAGAATTTTCTCAGCTGTCAATTCGCCTTCTGTTAACATAGCGCCCTGACTGCATATAATGTGCCGTAAGACCCCCTAACAGTACAAAGAACCCCCATAACCATATATTTTTGGAAAGTACACATTTATTGCATAAAAATATGCTACAACTGTCTTTCTACTCCAAACTTACATACTGCAAAGCAACGCTAAAGGCAGCGTTTTTTATGACATTTCTAGAAATCGCCTACAAATATTGGAGTTGGTCGCACTTATCTCACCAAATTTCTTACATACAAATGGAAAACACCCTAAATATTGACACCAAGGGTCTACTGAACAGTTTGATGCCCAATATGCATAGATATACCAAAGAAGGTGGGCATGTGCGGACCCCAAATAAAAACAGTGCATAAAAATTTTCTCAGCTGTCAATTCGCCTTCTGTGAACATAGCACTCTGACTGCATATAATGTGCTGTAAGACCCCCTAACAGTACAAAGACCCCCAAAACCATATATTTTTGGAAAGTACATCCTGTGCCGAATAAAAATTTGCTAAAACTGTCTTTCTACTCCAAACGTACATACTGCAAAGCAACACTAAAGGCAGTGGTTTTCATGATATTTCTGAAAATCTCCTAAAAATATTGCAGTTGGTCGCACTTATCTCACCCAATTTCTTACATCCAATTGGAAAACACCTTAAATATTGACACCAAGGGTCTACTGAACAGTTTGATGCCCAATATCCAGGTGGGCACGTGCAGACCCCAAATGAAAATAGTGCATAAGAATTTTTTGGCTGTCAATTCGACTGACTCCATATAATGTGCCGTAAGACCCTCTGACCACCACAGCAAATGCTGCTCCTAAATTGGTTAAATGACTTTTCACTGAGTCTCACTTAACTGATGCTTGGCGCTACCAACATCCAGCTGAACTGGAATATACTTTTTTTTTCTATACTCCATAATTCCTATTCTAGAATAGATCTTTTTATGGTTCCTCAGCATATTCTCCCAAAGGTTAATAGTACACAAATTTGCCCTATTTCTTGGTCTGACCATGCTGCAATAACATTAAGTTTTACCCCTACATGATATACTACTACTCGCCATATGTGGCGTCTGAATGAATCACTTTTGGTATACTCGACAATTTCATCTAGTATAACGGATGCTTTAGAGGAATATTGGGTTCATAACTTAGATGCGGATCTCCCAAAGTCCACTATATGGGCTGCACACAAGGCTACTCTTCGGGGGGAAATTATTGAATTAGCGACACATAAGAAAAAACAGTTTTTAGAAAATGTAAATACATTAGAGCAGAAATTGGTGACCTATAGAGATTGCATATGTGTTCACCCACCCCACAAATTTTCACCCACCTGTTAGAAGCCAGACATAAAATGCAGAGTTTATTACAAAATAAAGCGAAAAAGAGCATATAACAGGACCAAACAAAAATTATTTAAATTTAAAGACAAACCAGATCAGTTGTTAGCCACAAAATTACGCCAAGACCATGGTTATCGCCTGATTCCTTATATAAAATCAAAGAAAGGGAATAAACTAGTCAATCCAGTAGATATGGTAAAGGAATTTGAGTCCTTCTATTCTGCTCTGTATACATCACCCACAAACCCTTCAGCTTATATGAGGGACTGACTACTAGATAGCATTACTCTACCTAGACTCTCAAATATGGCAAAATCTAAATTGAATACCCCAATAAACATAATGGAAGTAACACAAGCGATAAAAAAATTGAAAAACAACACAGCACCAGGACCAGATGGCTTTCCGCCTAGTTTTTATAAAAAATATAGAGATATTATAGCCTCACATTTAGTAACTCTGTTTAATGATATGCTACAAGGCAAATCCCTTCCACAAGACATGCTTATGGTAAACTTATCTGTAATCCCCAAACCCCATAAAGACCACTAGGATGTCCAAAATTATAGACCTATATCGGTTCTAAATGTCGACCTTAAATTATTCTCTAAAATTTTGGCCACCAGAATCTCAGAATATTTGCCCCAACTTATTCAACCAGACCAATGTGGCTTTATCCCAGGTAGACAAACTATAGACTGCACTTGCAGATTAATAAATATGATTGCAGATGCAAATATTTCCAGGTCACCACTGCTTACTCTTATGTTGGACATACAAAAAGCATTTGATACAGAATTATGGCAGTATCAGTTCGTGGTACTATCCAGATACAATATCACTGGTCCTTTTCTGGATGCGCTTAGAGTCTTGTATAATAAACTCACTGAACACATACGATTGATGGGAATGTGTTCTCAGGGAATCAAAATTTACCAGGGGTGTCCATTGTCAACACTGCTATTTGCCCTAGCAATAAAGCCCTTAGCTCAGCTTATTCGGACTTCTCCAGATATCACAGGATATTCAAAAGGTAGTTCTTCCCATAAAATAACCATGTATGCAGACAATATATGCTTAACGCTAACAAAACCCCTGACTAGTCTCCCTAATTTGTTCCAAATATTGAATCAGTTCCACAAAATCTCAGGACTAAATGTTAACCTATCTAAAACCGAAGCCCTCACAATCAATATTCCCAGATCACAAGTGAAATTTCTGGAATTAAACTTCTCATTTCAATGCAGATGAGAATCAGTTGATTATTTAGGTATTAAGCTTACTAAAACCTATTCTTTACTTTATAAATGTAGCCTAAACCTATGTACCAAAAATGTTTAATTTATTGACTGGATGGGACAAACTGTCAATCTCATGGTTTGGGCGTATTGCTGCATCCCTAATGGTGATATTACCTAAGTTTCTTTACTTATTTAGAGCTTTACCATCCCCAATATATAAGAAGGATATTGATTTATTACAAAGCAAGATATTTAATTTTATTTGGCATAACAAATATCGCAGAGTTAATAAATCAACACTATACAGATTGCCATATAGAGTTCCACTTTTGCTCAACTATTATAAGGCAGCCCGTCTGGCTCAACTGATTCAATGGCATGTAAATCAAGATGTCCATTTATGGGTAGACTTTGAAAATGCATCTATTGCTACACTGTCCACCACAGCACTTTTATGGGCAACCCCAACGAAAATCAAACAGCATAAAATACAAAACTGATGACACAGAGAGCACTTTATGATGTCTGGAGAGTTCAACACACTACGGAAAGGGATTATACGTTCTTCTCTCATGCGTGCGCTAAATACTCTCGAATAGATTACTTCTTAGTGGACAAAATAAGTTTACAAACTATAATTAAATCTGGGATAGGGATTAGTACATGGGCAGACCATGCCCCGATAGACGGCAATAAAGATATGGTCAAAAATTAATGGGAAGATATCATTGATAGAATTTCCGGCATTAAGTGCGAATTTGGAGATGCTGGAAATGGCAATTCCCCATCTTAACCTATCAAAATGGTGAAATAATCAGCTGATTATGAACTTTATGAAAATTCGCTTTTGAAACCTTTTGATAGATTGATGACAGAATATAATATCCCAAAGCATGATTTTTATAAATATTTACAAATAAAACATTTCTTGAGCAGAACAAGGGATCTTGCACATACCCAAACTTCCAGATATGAGAAACTAGTCGCTCAGAATCCACGGAGCAAGAAAGGAATTTCTATAATATACAAGTTATTGATGGAAGAGTCAACAACAGAAAAACCTTCCCATTTATGGAAGTGGGAACAGGAGCTAAATATGGAATTGCATTTATAACAATGGACAAAAATGGCCAATATGGCATACAGATATTCAAAATGTACTAACCACATTGAAAATGCCAGGAAGATATTCTATAGATGGTACAAAACTCAGAGTCTTGTACATAAATACTACCCAGGGGCCTCGGACCAATGTTGGAGAGATTGTAATAATATTGATAATCAAACCCATATCTGGTGGCACTGCCCAAAAATCTTAACATTATGGAAAACTACCGAAATGATTTTGAAACAGGCTACCCAACTTCATGTAATACTGACTTTACCACTAGCAATACTAAATTATGGGCTGGATACTTTTCCAAAAGAAGTACAGCATCTTATATTTCATATTCTGACAGCAGTCAGATTATTGACACCAAGGCACTGGAAGACGGCTCAAGTCCCACAAAAACAGGAATTGGTTTCATTAATCGATTTAAATCTAGTGTACGAGCAAACGGTCAAAGAAGGAGTGTGAACATTCCAAGTATTTGTGGGAAGAATGGAAAAAAAGATACTATTTACCCGTGAAGGAGCCACATATAGAGGCTACCTTTGGCGTATAAAGATGGGAGATCCATCTCTTTTACTTTTAATCTTCTTTTATCCTTCTTTAATTTCTTTATTTTTTCTTCTAGTATTATTTATTTAACTACCCCCTTTTTTTTTTTTTTTTGAGACTGTGGTCTGCTAGGTGTGACACAGAGGGAGGTTTATTGGGGGACTATTGTACACGTATTCACTATAATAACACGGATATTAAAATAACACTACGCTTGCCCCCGTACCAGCACTGGTACGGGCTTCTCATGGAAATACGGACAATTGTCCCTCATTCACATATTTATTCTTTTATTTTTTACACAAACACTGGCACTCCTTCCAAGAACAATATCGACACGGTCTCACTTAAAAATAATGGCACTAGTTATATATATATATAAACACGGGCACCTGGTCCTTAAATTTAGTAGTAACACTTGACCCCCAGTAGATAGGAACCCGCCCCTTATAATAACAACACTGGCAGTAGTCAATTTACATTCTTTTAATCGTTGTGAAGTGTGTCTTCTATGAATGTTTCTATGTTATTTATTGTAAAGGAAATAAAAATTTAAAAAATATATATATATACAAAACCCAATCATAAATTTCCATTTACACTTATGGACAGGCATGTCCCCAGCAGTAATCTGTCATCAAACCAGGAGTTATATGCAACCCTTATTGGGCAATCCAGATTTCCTTCCAGGATTGACATGTTCTTTGTTCTCTTGGTGGTCAAATAAGGGTCTAACAAATATATACAAAATGTTTATTCCAAGGGGACTCCAAACATTGCAGCATCTACAAGAAATACATAATTTTCCCATGATAGAACCTTCAGATACTAACAGATATCTAATTTTTTCACTCTCAAACACCAAATTCACCAACGCTGGAAGGATCTGTGTTTGAAAGAAGTTTATCCCATTATCTACAGCCAGTAATATCACCATAATATATAATTTACTCATGGAATTACCACCTGAATCGGAATGTTCATATAGCCCTTTTCTGCTACCGCATGAGATCTAGCACCCATTTAGTTGCGTGTGGCACTACAGGAGTCCTGTGCCTCCACTATATGGGAGAGCAGGTACACTTTAACATGGTGTGCCTCCACCCAAGGTCAGGACAGGCTGAACTGTAATACCCCTCGCTGGGAACTTCTCTGATCCGCAATACACATACACAGTGGAACGGTTGATGTGTTTATTTGGCAGGACAATATACCTTTAAATTACAGTGATACTGGTAGCCTACCAGCCATGAGCAACTTCACTCAAATAACACAGCTGATGATCTCTGGACTGCTGAATGGAATCCCCACTTATGTGCCAGTTGCTTCAAAATCCTGAGAAGGACTCCCTTTGATTTTCTGTGCCCTGAGAAGAGCATGCTTTGCTCTTCAGAGCCCTTTCCTTCCACACCCTAAAGAGAGTGTGCTTTTCTGCCACTTCGGTTCCCTACTAAGTTTCCCACACGCAAACTCTGGGAATATCCACACTTTCCTTGTACTCTGCTGATTCTATCTCCCAGCAGCACTTCCTTTCTCCCAGCAGCACGTTCTCACTCCCTCTTCCTTCCTGTCAGCTCACAGAGGGTCCTCAAACCTGCTTGCACAGAAACAATACAGAGGAGAGACAAGTGTACACAACTCTCTTACATTCTCCCCCTGCTTAAAAATTGTCACCTCCTGGCTGACATAAAATAAACATATGGACCAAAGTAATGCAATAACTTGAAGCATACAAAATCTTCTAGGCCTGCTTTAGATCACAGTGCCCATTAACATAGATACTAGCTGAAAATTAACTGCATGCAACACACTCAACAGTATACTTACCAAGGCACATTATATAAACCAAGTCAATAACAGTATAGTCCTGGTGGTGAATACACTGACAGCATATTTACCAAATTGGATACTGCCCCCACCCGGGCATGGTAAAGTCCAGCATGTGCTGCATAAGAAGGATTTCCCAGTGTATCATAAGTCAGTATAGGTGGGGGCTGCCAAACCCTTGCAACCCTCCTTACCTCTCTCTGGGGTAGTCCTCTAGATCAGTGCTGTTCAACTTCTGTGGTACTGAGGGACAAAATTTTCAGGCCTATGTGGTAGAGGGCATATAATGGAAGGCAGTGTTGGCCACTCCCCCTTTTAAACCACATCCACTGTAAACCACACCCATGTTACCACAAGAACTTTTAAGATCATATTCACATTAAGGGTGGTAGCTCACCAAAAAACCAGATGGCTGGTGCTTACTGCAGGGAAATCCCTCATCACTCATATGTGAAAAATTGAAGTCATGTTAAAACATACCCTTAAATCCATATGCCTCATCATCCCCTGTGGATAATACAACAACCCCCCTGCACATGATTAAATACCTTAGGGGCCCGTAACAACAATTTCCAAATTCTAACAAACCCCAAGAACAAACCCCTAACAGGCTTTCATTCCATAGGTAGCGTAGGGCAAGCAGAGAATGGCACACACAAGCAGCACTGGGCAAGCAGAGAATGGCACACACAAGCAGCACTGGGCAAGCAGAGAATGGCACATACAAGTAGCACTGGGCAAGCAGAGAATGGCACATACAAGCAGCACTGGGCAAGCAGAGAATGGCACACACACAAGCAGCACTGAGTAAGCAGAGAATGGCATACACAAGCAGCACTGAGTAAGTAGAGAACGGCAGGGAAAGCTATCATTCTAATGTAATACATACAGTGACAGAGTGCTGGTGCAGCATTTTGAAGGTGAAAAAAAAGGTGAACAATGTGGGCAGTTTCAGTCTGGGCCTTTAGGATGTGAACAATATAGGTGTCATAAGTGTAAACAATGCAGGAGGATCACAGGTGTGAACAATACAGGGGATATATCTGAATTTGAGTTTTAAACAATGCAGGGGCCAGTTAATCTCTGTAGTGATACCTTTTAAACCTTACATATGGTAAGCAAACACAGCAGGTAGGTGGGGGGCCACAGAAGGGGGAGTCAAGGGCCCTCCATTGGATCCTCCTCAATGTCAACAACCGTAGAAACATCACTAATTTGGGGTACAGGAAGTAGATGATTCCTATGCCAGACTTTTACTCGACACTCTGGTCCCTTTATCTTGTACACAGGAATCCCAGGTAGCTTGCTCACCACATCAAACTCTTTAGGTCTCCAACGTCAGCCAGCTTGTGCTTCCCAGGCAAATCCTGCATTCCTCAGTAAGACTTTGTCACCTGGAAACAACTCTCTGTACTTGACATTAAGCTCAAACCTTCTTCTGTTATTGGCATTCAACTTGCTACCATTCTCTTCAGCTAAGCGGTAGGCAGTAGCCAAGCTTTCTCTCAACCGGGAAACATACTGAAAGTGGTCCCGACGTCTCACTCCATCTGTAGATACACATAGCTGAATATCAAGGGGCAACCATGGCTCCCTCCCAAACAGCAAGAAATATGGAGAGAAACCAGTGCTATCATGCCGTGCACTGTTATAGGCATGCACCATAGCCTCCACATGCTTACCCCAGCTCCTTTTATCCTCCACTGGCAGAGTACCTAACATATCCAACAATGTTCTATTAAATCTTTCAGGCAGGGCATCTCTCTGAGGATGGTAGGGAGTAGTTCTGCTCTTTTCAATGTTCAACAGTTGCAAAAGCAACCGGCTCTCAAAGTCTGTGCCTTGATCAGGATGTAGTCTCTTTGGCAACCCATAGAAAATTTCTCTTGCATCTCTCATTCTAGGCTTTGGACCAACCCTTATGGTCTTCTGCACTCCACGATGTCCATAGTGATCATGCAGACTCCTTAACACCATGTTCCTGAACTTATGGGGCAATACTAATTGCCACCTCCCAGGGTGATTATGACATGGTATTACCCGGTATAATAGTCCTTGTTCCAGACAGAACTTCCCCCAGTCACTCTGGAAAAATTCATACCCTTCTTGAGCAAATCAGGATTTCGGGGTTTAACAGCTCTCCACAGGGGCCCTAACACAGGATCAGTTTTTTGGCTTTGAACCATGTCCTTATGACTGATGAACTTGTAGTTTCCACCCACTAGGTCAACTGGATAACAGTACATAGGTGGTATAGACTCCGGCTCTCCACCAACAGAATCCACAACTCTCAACTCAGAAAAAGCCACATTGTCATCCACTACAGCAGCTTTAGCACAGTAGCCCTCATACCTGGGCTAGGTATCTCCTCCCACTCTCCATCATATTCCAGGGCAGACAGGCCCAGTCATCTAGAGAGGGCATGTGCTCCGATATTCTTAGACCCTGGTTTGTACTTGAGGGTGAAAGAGTAGTTTGACAGTGCCGCTAACCACCGGTGTCCTGTGGCATCAAGTTTAGCAGTAATCAAAATATATGTAAGAGGATTATCATCTGTTCTCACTTCAAATTCTACTCCATACAAGCAGTCATGCAACTTGTCTGCAAAGGCCCACTTGAGAGACAGGAATTCAAGTTTATGTACAAGATAATTCTTATGACTGGATGTCAGACTTCCAATATAGGCCACTGGCCGCAGCCCTTCTGGGTATTTCTGGTGAAGGACACCTCCCAATCCTTCATAACTGGCATCAACATGGAGGATATATGGCCTGTAAGGGTCAGCATAAGCCAATACAGGAGCTTCTGTCAGCCTTTTCTGTAACAGAACAAAGGCCTCCTCACAGGCTGAACCCCACCTATCACCAAAAGGGGTTTTAGCATCTTTTTTTGTCTCATCGCCATGCACATTAGCAAACCTCAGCAATTCATTTAAAGAGTGAGCCACTCTTGAATACCCTACGCTATAATACTCTGCAAACCGCCTATCTCAGCTCACTGACATTTTGGGGTTTGGGCCAGGTTGTCACCACTTCTATCTTGGTGGGATCTGTTCCTATGCCTTCTGCAGAGACCACATGGCCTACATAGGTTACTGAGGAGCGGCAAAACTTACATTTGTCGAATGACAGTTTCAGTCCTTCAGGTATTAACCAATCAATCACATTCATCAATCGCTGCTCGTGCTCCTCTAGGGTAGTTCCAAACACAATGATATCAGCCAGATACACCAAGCACTCTCGGGGCGACATGTACCCCACCACCTTCTCCATAAGTCTCTGAAAGGTAGCTGGGGCCCCACAAATACCTTGGGGCATCCTGGTAAACTGATAAAATCCTAAGGGGCATATAAATGCAGTCTTGTCCTGATCCTCAGGTGCCATAGGCCATGGTGTAGGTCCATAACAGTGAACCATTTGCTAACATTAAGAGCTTCCAGTGTCTCCTCAATTTGAGGTAGGGTATACTGTCAGGTACCATGTGTCTATTTAAAGTACGATAGTCCACACACAAACGTATTGAGCCATCCTTTTTCCTCACAATGACTATTGGGGAGGCATAGGGGCTTCCACTATGAACAATAATTCCTCGCTCCGTCATCTCCTGCAAAGTGTGCTGGAGATCATCCCGGTCCTTCGGAGGACCTCAGCCGTTCCCTAAATGGGGTTGGATAAGTGGATGGTGTGCTGTGCACACCCTACATCCATTTCATCTGTTGAAAAGACTTGTCTGCATGCCAATAAACCGTTACGCAGACTCTGCTTCCACTACTCAGAAACAGGGGAATCCCCAAAATCAAACACCAAGTTTGACACAGAAGCAGATATGGGAGTGGACTGAACATCAACAAAGTTATAATTCTCATGGACGGGGTAGCAGTACGCCAACTCCTGTTGGAGGTCAGATTACCACAGCACATGGAGAAAGATTTTGAACAGTCAATTGAACAACATGGCGTAACAATGCATACTTGTAGGTAACTGTAAAGCTGTTGCATGCAATCTTTTAACTGTTATCATAGGGGCTCCTGTCCCAGTCACTGAAGGGTGTAAAGTAGCCCGGACTTCACTGACATTTGTTCCCAGAATTATCGGAACAGCCTTAGGATCTCCCGTATCTGGGCAGACCACAGCTTCAACTTCCTGGAGTTGAGGATGAGTACCTTGGGGCCTCTGCATAGTTACTGTCACTTGTAGCAAACCATGCATGGGGTAGGCCTGCTGATTCAGCCCCCACAACTCTAAACCTCTAGCAGACTGTAAAGGTTTGTGGGCTAGGGTTAGGTTTCAAGTAGTAGCTATACTGGATTACTGTGACCTGTGATCCAGTATCAAACAGGGCTTTTACTGGGTGTCCATCTTAGAGAATGTCTACCACGGACTTAGGGCCCACCATGTTTCTATGCCTTGTCGCACATGATTTTATAACCTGGTTGGGGCAGTTATTTGGCCTCCCAGGTGACACTGTCTGCACCGATTTGGGGGGACTCTTTCTCTGGACAGTCTTTAATAAAATGCTCATCCTTACCACACCCAAAACAACTGGTAGGGTTGGTAGCAGGTATCCCTTTGTGCTACTCTGATGGAGACATTCTCCAGATTGGGGTTATCTGTGGTATCCCCCTTCTAGTAACCTTGCTATCCTTCACATTAGGTAAAGCAGGGCTCTGCTTTAGTACAGGTGGGTAACCAGCAAAGTGTAGGGTTGCCTCCTCTTGCTTAATTGCTTTCATCAGGTCAATAAAGCCTGTGTTTGTTTTATCCCTCAGGAGTATTTGCAAAGTGGAATACATGGGGAAAAAGAGTGACGTCCTCTTTTACAATTGTTTTAGGCGTAGTTTGTCTACTTCCTCTGCTATGACTTTCTTAGACAAGAGTACATAGTTAGTTAAATAGTTAAATTGGGTTGAAAAAAGACAAAGTCCATCAAGTTCAACCCCTCCAAATGAAAACCCAGCATCCATACACACACCCCTCCCTACTTTTAATGAAATTCTATATACCCATACCAATACTAACTATAGAGCTTAGTATCACAATAGCCTTTGATATTATGTCTGTCCAAGAAATCATCCAAGCCATTCTTAAAGGCATTAACTGAATCAGCCATCACAACATCACCCGGCAGTGCATTCCACAACCTCACTGTCCTGACTGTGAAGAACCCCCTACATTGCTTCAAATGAAAGTTCTTTTCTTCTAGTCTAAAGGGGAGGCCTCTGGTATGGTGATCCACTTTATGGGTAAAAAGGTCCCCTGCAATTTTCTATAATGTCCTCTAATGTACTTGTAAAGTGTAATCATGTCCCCTCGCAAGCGCCTTTTTTCCAGAGAAAACAACCCCAACCTTGACAGTCTACCCTCATAATTTAAGTCTTCTGTCCCTTTAACCAATTTAGTTGCACGTCTCTGCACTCTCTCCAGCTCATTTATATCCCTCTTAAGGACTGGAGTCCAAAACTGCAGGATGTTCTCTAGCAGGAGTGTGAATGCAGACACATCCTCTGTAGGCTTCTGCTTCATCTGTTTAAAGTCAGCCAATAACTGGTCAGGGTCCTCATGCTTTCCATATGCAGAAGTGAGGATATCTATTATGTCCATAGCAGTGTAGTCTCTGTGACTGTCTTTAAAATTTAACACAATACTAGCTGCTGGTGGATGTACATGCTCCATAATTTACTGTCTCTTGGTTTGTTCTGAGCAAGCTTGTTCATCTAACGCTTGTAGAGTAGATTCCTTCAAGGTGTCAAATCCCTCCTCACCGGTAGGGACAGGTTCTATGCCTGAAAAGGTCTTTAGGTTTTTATAGTGGCTTAGCTACAGACCCTGAGCCAATGCCTCTGTCATTTGGGTTATTGCATCATTCAAGGAATGCTCTGTAGTACTAACATCCTTAACTTCACTGGTCTCAGTTACGGGTGGTTCTTGCTTTACTGTGTGCAGTACATTACTGGTTAGTGATGGTAGTAACCTCTTCTACCAGTATCGCTTGCAGGTGAACTTGGTGCTTCAACTTTACAAGCAGCAATGACAGCATGTGGATACACCAGGGGGCATCCCACTGATAGATCATCCTGGGGGAACACAACATACAGCCCCCTCTCTGTATTGAGTGCATCACTCACTTTGAATCCATAGTGGAGCCCTCATCTGCTATCAGGCATGCAGACTCTTAATGTCTATATTTAAATAGGACACTCTCCAGTATTTCAAGTGTAATTTCAGGTGGTACATGATCAATTGCAAATGCATGGGTTGGGTTCACATTTTCCTTTAGAGCCCAGGCATAGGCCTGGTCTGCCGTTACAACTGGCATATCCGCAGTGATTTCTGCTTCGATCTCAGCAGTGCCTCTAAATATAGCCCTCTTCTGCTACTGCATGAGGCGCACGCATTTAGTTGTGTGTGGTGCGACAGGAGTCCTGTGCCTCTGCTATATGGGAGAGCAGGTACACTTTAATATGGCGTGCCTCCACCCAAGGCCAGGACAGGCTGAACTGTAATACCCCTCCCTGGGAACTTCTCTGATCCGCAGTAACACATACACAGTGGAACGGTTGATGTGTTTATTTGGCAGGACAATATTCCTTTAAATTGCAGTGATACTGGTAGCCTGCCAGTCAGGAGTAACTTCACTCAAATAACACAGCTGATGATCTCTGGACTGCTGAAGGGAATTCCCACTTATGTGGCAGTTGCTTCATCTCCCAGCAGCACTTACTTTCTCCCAGCAGCACTTTGTCTCTCCCTCTTCCTTCCTGTCAGTTCACAGAGGGTGGGGCTCCTCCCCCTGCTTGCTCAGAAACAATACAGAGGAGAGACAAGTATAACCCTAATTTGGTTATTGTCTCTTTAAATAGCAATTTACCCATGGCAATCCAGGGGCCCTGAGTCCCTTTTGCATATGAAAAGTACCGGGAGCTCGGAATTACAGTGCAGTGCCTCCACCTAGGGAACACTGAGGAACACACCTCAGAGGGGTTCCACTAGGAATAATAAAACACACAGTTTACAAATGAACAAATATAAACTTTATATAAACTGTAGTAAACAGTTGGGCAACTAATACACTATGCACTCCTGCACTGGGGACATGTGGGACACTACCTAAATCACAATGTTGCTTCATTACAGTCCTTGTTAACTATCAAAGTCCCAATCCTCCAGAAGGGGTTAATAACCACACAGTTCAAATGAAATGTCCCTTCCCCAGAGCTCTTATTCCCCATTTCCCAAAAGTACCTCTCCTTTGGAAGTTACGTAGCAGGTAAATACACCAGACTTGTCTTCACTTTGGGGCCCCAAGCTTGTATCCATGCCAGTATCCTCCCTTGGGTGGCTCACTCACCGGGGTGCTCTCAGAGGTAATCACACTGGAGATTATAGGCAGCTCTGCAGTGGAATCAATCTCACCAATGGCACCTTTCTCCTTCTGAGTCTCTAGCAGCTTGGCAGGGAACAGGCTGGGCTCAATCCGTACCTCAACAGATTCGACAGATTTAACAGCTTCTCTGTACTTGACAGTCTTACAGCTATTCGTGCTGGCTCTGTTCAGCTCTCTGGAAGACCCCTTGCATTTGGCTCAGGCACACCCTCTATCCCCAGGATGCACTGGGGTGCCCAGCCAATCGGATCGTTCTCCAGCCTGTGACTGGGCTGGATGATGTCACAGGCAGAAAAACAGGGGAAGGGTTCCTCTTGTCCCCTACATAAGTGTACACAGCTCTCCTACATTCATATATGACCCTCTGGAAAACAGATCTTCAACTACAAGCTATTCGTGCTGGCTCTGTTCAGCTCTCTGGGAGACCCCTTGCATTTGGCTCCAAAGTCAGGCACACCCTATCTCCCCAGGATGCACTGGGGTGCCGAGCCAATCGGATCGTTCTCCAGCCTGTGATTGGGCTGGATGATGTCACAGGCAGAAAAACAAGGGAAGGATTCCTCTTGTCCCCTACATAAGTGTACACAGCTCTCCTACATTCATATATGACCCTCTGGAAAACAGATCTTCAACTACAAGATATGGATGCTAAATGGCCAAAAATTTGGGCCTTTACTCAAAAACTTTGACATAATGTAGGCATTAAAGAGATGGCATATAAAGTAATCTCCAGATGGTATATTACTCCATTCCGGAAACACAAGGTCACTCCAAATACCTCACCTCAAGGTGCCAGCAAATAGGCGACTATATGCACACATGGTGGAATTGCATTATAGTGAAAACATTTTGGTTTCAGGTGTTTCAGATGGCAATGCAAATATTTGGGATCACAATATTACCTAATCTGGAAGAGGCATTACCACATACAAAGCTACTGATCACCCACAGAAAATTAATGTCTCAAATGTTGGCAGCAGCCAGATGGGTTATAGCCTTAAATTTAGTTGCCCCTAAGCTCTCTTTATTACAATTACACCAGAGACTTGATTACATTCAAAATATGCACAGCTCGGTTAGAGGATGTTTTGGATACATATTCAGACATATGGGCTCTTTGGGACTACTATAAATCTTCTACAGAACCCCCAACAGATTGAATTTATATTGAGGGACTCCTCTTGTTTAGATCACCGGAATATAATGTGGTACACTAAAATGTATGTGAATTAAGATTTGTTAAAAAAAATGTATATAATTGTTTTTATTTTATTTATTAGTTTATTCTTATTTTGATTATGTAAAATTGGCAGGTTATGCAAAGTTTGAACACATTTCAAAGAAGGATTATTACAGTGAAATTGTCCTTTAAGCTGCAAGCTTACAATTATATTTAAGTGCAGGTGCTGAGTATTCTTGGGCTCTCTGCCAAAAGCCTCTCATTTAATATTTACGTTTAGAAACATTGTATCTTTTTTTCTTGCATCAGTGCAGGAAAGCAAATGCAGGAATTTAAGTATGAAACCAGAATGTCCTGCAAAAAATGGGACAGTTGGGAGGGTTGCTCATTAAATTGACCTGGATCATAATATTTGTACTTTAATGGAGAACTCAGTAAAATATATTGTAATATTGTCATTTAGGTTGCACAGGTATGAGATCCATTATCCAGAAAGCTCCAAATTAAGGGAAGGTCATATCCCATTAACTCTATTTTAATCAAATAATTCACATAATCATATTTTAAAAAATAAGAAAACAATACCTTGTACTAGATCCCAACTAAGATATAATGAATCCTTATTGGAGGCAAAACAATACTATTTGGATAACAGGTCCCATACCTGTAAATAGTCACGTCTATCATGGTCAACCTTTTGGTAGCAATCACACCTACCTTACTGCTGGCTGATTCAGAGGAAAACCCCATCTGTAGTCTTTTCAATTTACTTTATAGGAGAAAAATACCCTTCCTGACCCCAAGATGGAAATCAGACCAGTATATGGATCAACTAATTTTTTTTTATATATTCTTTATTTTTCCAAAACATTTTTAGGGAAAAGGGTACAGAAAGCCATAGGGTAAGGGAAAGGATAGGGAAAGAAGAAATTCTTTAAAATACACTACATAATATACAAAAGACAATTTATGAGAGCATATTTTATCCATAGACAATTAAAACCTCTTTATCCATTTTCAGGTGTCTCTTTTACTGTTACATCTAATGTATAGCATCTAATATAGTATTCTTAACTTGCTATAGTGATATTATGAAAATCTATTTTTTAAGAAAAGATAGAAAAGGTTCCCAGATTTTCCAATACATTTTATTTTTGTTACACATTTAGTCGTGTAATATGTGTGCTATCTCTTCCAGTTTCAAGATGTTGCCACTTCTTATATGATGAAGGAGATACTGGGGCTCATTTATGGGCAAATTTGCCCATGGGCAGTTACCTATAGCAACCAATCAGTGATTAGCTTTTTGAAGCCAGCTGCAAATAGATCAATGAATGCAGCAATTTGATTGGTTGCCATGGGTTACTGCCCATGGGCAAATTTGCCCAGTGTTGATAAATGAAGCCCACTGTCTTCCAGTGTCTCAGGATTAAGGATCTAGCTGCATTTAACAGGGGTAAGGTAAGTGTGTCAAACAGTACACTGTTTTTTTCTGTTATTATATTCAGCAGGATTAATGGGGTATATTTTCCTTAATTACAATATGTGTGATTTCTGCTGTATTTTATAATATCTTGCCCCAGCAATCCTACAAAACAGCGCATTTGTACCAAATATGGGCATGTGTGCCTATATTTTGGTCATTTCTCCAACATCTGTCTGAACTGTTTGGAAATATTTTCTAAGTTTAGCTGGGGTGTGATGCCATCTGATAGCTAATTTATAATTCATCTCCCTTACTCTTGCTGCCCTAGATGATTTATATGTTATAGCTAAAATATTATCCCATGTTGAAGATGCAATTGTGATATTCAGTTCACTCCTTTATTTATCGGTCTAGTAGATTTTCCCACGTTGTAGGTAATCTATTCCGGGCTGTTGCCTTATTTTTATGAATAAAATAGTGTAACCACATGTCCCTGGGATGGCATCCCCATTTCTTTTGTATATCTGCTAAAGAGATTATTTTATTATTAATAATAAAGTCAGTTATTCTTGTAACATAGTAACATACATAGTAAGTAAGGTTGAAAAAAGACACATGTCCATCGAGTTCAACTTTTTTTTTTTTTTATTAACTACCTATCTGCCAGTTGATCCAGAGGAAAGCAAAAAACCCATCTGAAGCCTCTCCAATTTGCCTTAGAGGGGGAAAAATTCCTTCCTGACTCCAAAATGGCAATCGGACTAGTCCCTGGATCAACTTGGACTATGAGCTATTTCCCATAACCCTGTATTCCCTTACTTGCTAAAAAGCCATCCATCCCCTTCTTAAAGCTATCTAATGTATCAGCCTGTACAACTGATTCAGGGAGAGAATTCCACATCTTCACAGCTCTCACTGTAACAAACCCCTTCCGAATATTTAGGCGGAACCTCTTTTCTTCTAATCGGAATTGGTGACCTCGTGTCAGCTGGAAGGACCTACTGGTAAATAAAGCATTAGAGAGATTATTATATGATCCCCTTATATATTTATACATAGTCATCATATCACCCCTTAAGCGCCTCTTCTCCAGCGTGAACATCTCCAATTTGGCCAGTCTTTCCTCATAGCTAAGATTTTCAATACCTTTTACCAGCTTAGTTGCCCTTCTCTGTACCCTCTCTAATACAATAATGTCCTGTTTGAGTGATGGAGACCAAAACTGTACGGCATATTCTAGATGGGGCCTTACAAGTGCTCTATACAGTGGAAGAATGACCCCCTCCTCCCTTGACTCTATGCCCCTTTTAATACAGCTCAAGACCTTATTTGCTCTTGATGCTGCTGACTGGCATTGCTTGCTACAGCCAAGTTTATCATCTACAAGGACTCCAAGGTCCTTTTCCATAATGGATTTGCCTAGTGCAGTCCCATTAAGGGTATAAGTGGCTTGGATATTTTTACATCCCAGGTGCATGACTTTACATTTATCAACATTGAATCTCATTTGCCACTTAGCTGCCCAGATTGCCAGTTTGTCAAGATCATGTTGCAAGGATGCCACATCCTGGATGGAATTAATCGGGCTGGATAATTTTGTGTCATCTGCAAACACTGATACATTACTTACAACACCCTCCCCTAAGTCATTAATGAACAAGTTAAATAAAAGTGGACCCAATACTGAGCCCTGGGGGACCCCACTAAGAACCTTACTCCAAGTAGAGAATGTCCCATTAACAACCACCCTCTGTACCCGATCCTGTAGCCAGTTTCCTATCCACATGCAAACGACTTCATTAAGCCCAACAGACGTTAGTTTAGAAAGCAGTCTTTTGTGGGGCACAGTATCAAACACTTTGGCAAAATCCAAATAGATCACATCTACTGCCCCCCCACTATCCAGAATCTTACTTACCACATCATAAAATGCAATCAAATTAGTCTGACATGACCTATCCTTCATAAAGCCATGCTGATTGTTGCTCATAATGCCATTTATTAGGACAAAATTTTGAATGTGATCCCTTAACAAGCCTTCAAATAATTTGCCCACCACAGATGTCAAGTTTACTGGCCTATAATTGCCAGGCTGAGATCATAATCCCTTTTTAAATATTGGAATAACATCAGCTTTTCTCCAATCCATAGGCACCATACCAGATGACAGTGAATCTGAGAAAATCAGAAATAAGGGCTGGTCTAAAACTGAACTAAGCTCTCTTAGAACCCGGGGGTGTATGCCATCAGGCCCTGGAGCCTTGTTTACATTAATTTGTATTAAAGCTTTTTGAATCATATCCTGAGTCAGCCACAGACTAGATTGAGCTGAACCATTCGTGCAGTTATTAAGTGAGCCTGTGAACCCAGACTCCTCTATTGTATACACTGAAGAAAAGAACTGATTTAACACATTTGCCTTATCTGTATCTGTTACAACCATACTGGTACCATTATTTAATGGAGCAACACTCTCAACCTGCATCTTTTTACTATTAATATATTTAAAAAACTTTTTAGGGTTAGTTTTCACCTCCACCGCAATTAACTCTTCATTTATTTTCTTAGCCTTCCGGATTGCTGATTTACAACATTTATTACAGTGTTTATATTCATTAAATGCAGCTTCTGTCCCTACAGATTTGTAGTTTTTAAATGCCTTTCTCTTCTTTCCCATTAACTTCTTTACTTCTGTATTAAGCCACACAGGATGATTCTTAGAGCTTCTACGTTTAGTCCTTAAGGGAATAAATTGAGAACAGTAATGATTTAATATCATTTTATAGGACAACCATTTCTGTTCTGTGTTTTTAGCTGAAAACCTAATGCCCCAATCAATGCTCTGTAGGGCAGCCCTCAAGGCACTAAAATTAGCTTTTGCAAAATTCATGGTTTTTGTTGCCCCAGTATATTTTTGTTTTTTGCACCAGACATTAAATGATATAACATTATGGTCACTATTACCCAGGGGTTCAATGACTTGCACATTTGCTATAAGTTCTGGGTCATTTGAGATCACTAAATCAAGAATAGCCTTTTTTCTGGTAGGCTCCTCAACAACCTGTGCTAAAAAACTGTTGTGCAATAAGTTTATAAACTTGTTCCCATTAACTGATCTAGCAGTACCGTTGCTCCAGTCAATATCTGGGTAATTAAAATCCCCCATTATCATTACTTTACCTAAACTAGCAGCCTTTTCTATTTGCATTAGGAGCTTTGTCTCTTCCTCCTCACTTACATTAGGGGGTCTATAGCATACGCCTACAATTAATTTGCTGGATTCTTTACAATTGGTGAAGAACTCCACCCATATGACTTCTGCCCCCTCATTTTCTAACATAACCTCCTCCTTTATATGAGCTTTTAAATCCTGCCTAACATACAGACATACCCCTCCTCCTTTTTTATTGCCTCTGTCCCTCCGAAACAAAGTATAGCCACCTATATTTACTGCCCAGTCATGCGACTCATTCAGCCATGTTTCGGCCACACCAATCACATCATATTTTCCTTCCATCACCAGCAGCTCCAGCTCTCCCATTTTACCAGTCAGACTTCTTGTATTTGTAAACATACATTTAATACTGGCACCATATTGAACATATGACATGTGGTCCTCCCTATCCTTAACAGTATCCCCAGCCAAATCTCCTCCCCCATTTTCCCTTTCTTTGCCCACTATCTCATCTAACCTGTCTACCACTGAATCTTTTACTGAACCCTCCCCCCCCACACCTAGTTTAAAATCTCCTCCAACCCTCTAGCCATCTTCTCTGCCAAAACAGCTGCCCCATCATCATTGAGGTGCAGCCCATCCCTAGCAAAGAGCCTGTAGCCGACTGAAAAATCAGCCCAGTTCTCCAAAAACCCAAAGCCCTCCTCCCTACACCAATCTTTCAGCCACGCATTAATCTCCCTACACTCCCGCTGTCTCCTTAGCGTTGCTCGTGGCTCAGGTAATATCTCTGAGAAAATTACCTTAGAAGTCCTCGCACTCAGCTTTGAACCTAGTTTTTTAAAATCATTTTTGAGGACTTCACCACCTCCTCTAACTTTGTCATTGGTACCTATGTGTACCAAGACCGCTGGGTCTTCCCCAGCCCCTCCCAATAATCTGTCCACTCGTTCCACCACATGCTGAACCCTAGCACCAGGCAAGCAGCAGACTGTTCGGCATGTAGGGGCCTTGCGACAGATTACCCTATCCACCTTTCTAATAATTGAATCCCCTATAACTAGAACCTGCCTTTCCTTCCTTGCACTCCCCCCAACACCCGTATTAGAGCCACTGCCTCCCGGGGTGCTCCGAGAGTCAGCCTGCTCCATACACGCCAGTTCGGAGTTTTCCTCCCCAGCATCTTCAGCCAAAACGGCGAATTTGCTGTTTTGGACAAACTGTGGACCAGCCCCCCTACTCTTCTGTCCCCTACTTCCCCTCTTGACTGTCACAAACCTTCCTCCCTCATTAGCCTCCACTGCCCCTTCTCCTCCCCCCACTCCACTAGCCCCTGCCAGTGGTTGCTCTGCGAGCCTCCTGTCATTACCCTCGTTTGCCGATGCTCTCAGTGCTGCAAGTTCACCCCTTAGAGTCTGCAGCTCAGATTCCAAGATGAAAACCCACCGACATCTCTCACATGTAAATACTGCATGGAACTGCTGCTCCAACACCACATACATGTGACAAGACACACACTGAGTAATACCAGCAAACCCACTCATATTTACACTGGGTACTTACAGTCTCCCAAATGTAATTCCTCACCAACACCTTTTCAGTTTTAAACGCCTTAAGGTTTTTAACGCTGCTTTACACTTAGTCACATGCAACACTCGCTAAGCAGCTCCCACACTCGCTTTGCCTTCACAAGTGTAAGGTTTCAACCAGAGCACACAAAGCCTGTTCAGAATTTACCTGATTAACCCCTCCCCCTTAATTAGAAGAAAGAGGGAAAGGAGAAAAAAAATGCTATTTGCTACCAGCAGTAAATAAAAACCCTTATTAACTTTTTTTTTTTTTTTTATGTTCCCCTTAGACCTCTAAAGCTAAAACACAAAAAGAAAGTAAATGCACTTAATGTATCAACTAGTTTACCCCAAAGAGAGAAAAGAAAAAGCTGTTTGTCTCAGTCAGATAACTCACATAACACACAGCAGTCAGTTATTTGCACTTACTCCCTCCTTGCACCCAGCACTCCCAGCATGCACAGCAAACACCAACGCCTTAAGGTTTTTAATGCTGCTTAACACTTAATTCACATGCAACACTTCGATCACATGCAACACTCGCTAAGCAGCTCCCACACTTGTAGGTCTTCCATTTGGTTCTTGCCATTTGTAACAGGCACCAGGTTCTAGGCTGGGATTACACAGAGGATTATCCAAAAGTGGTTGTAATATAAAGGGAGAGTTTGTCAGATTCATCTTTTGTTATTATACCAGATTATATGTGGGCCCTATTAAAGGATGATCCCTAGCTAATCTTTGTAGAGACTTTGGTTCATTCCATAGGTAGTTTATCATAGGCACATTTGTTCAAAATCTACCCAGTCCTTCTTCATATCCCTTAATGACAATGATTTTATACGGGCTAGGTGGATTGAGATGTAGTATGACTGGGCATCCAGCAGAGCTAAACCACCCCTAGCTTTCGGCAGTATTAGTTGTCTATATTGAATTCTGGAGGGTTTGCCTGCCCATACAAATTTTAAGATCATTGTTTTAATTTTTTTGAAGAAGACCGCTGGTAACATTATTGGTAGAGATTGTAAATAATATATCCGTTTTGGCATTAAAGTCATTTTTATTGCTTGAGTTCTTCCTAGCCAGGATAAATTAAATTTGGTCCACTTACTAAGCTGGTAAAAGGTATGTAAAATCTTAGCTATGAGGAAAGACTGGCCAAATTGGGGATGTTTACACTGGAGAAGAGGCGCTTAAGGGGTGATATGATAACTATGTATAAATATATAAGGGGATCATATAATAATCTCTCTAATGCAGGGGTCCCCAACCTTTTTTTACCCGTGAGCCACATTCAATGCAAAAAGAGTTGGGGAG
Source organism: Xenopus laevis (assembly GCF_017654675.1). Taxonomy (NCBI): domain Eukaryota; kingdom Metazoa; phylum Chordata; class Amphibia; order Anura; family Pipidae; genus Xenopus; species Xenopus laevis. The sequence continues at coordinate 55,647,845 of NC_054383.1, forward strand.
CAACACATGCATGAAAAAAGTCCCTGTAGATGACAGAAGAGGCTGTGATTGTCTATTTAGTAGCCCCTATATGGACTGACAGCCTACAAGAGACCCTGTTTGGCAGCACACATGGTTTTTATACAACCAAGACTTGCCTAAAAACCAGGAATTCAAAAATAAGCACCTACTTTGAGGCCACTGAGAGCAACATCCAAGGTATTGGTGAGCAACATGTTGCTCGCGAGCTACTGGTTGGGGATCACTGCTCTAATGCTTTATTTACCAGTAGGTCTTTCCAGCTGACACAAGGTCACCCATTCAGATTAGAAGAGAAGAGGTTTTGCCTAAATATTCAGAAGGGTTTTTTTTTACAGCTGAGCTGTGAAGATGTGGCATTCTCTCCCTGAACCAGTTGAACTGGCTGATACATTAGATAGCTTTAAGAAGGGTTTGGATGTCTTTTTAGCAAGTGAAGGAATACAGGGTTAGCAAAGATAGCTCATAGTACAAGTTGATCCAGGGACTAGTCTTATATCTGATTGTCATGATCTACACCCTAAATCCAGAACCAATGCTAAGCACCCTGGTCTCGGCTCTTGCTTCTGCCTAAAACAGCTGCCTTTCACCTCAGGAGGAGCCCTCAGCTAATCTGATGCCACCAGGTCTTATAAAGAGAGGTGCCAAGCTAAGGGTTCTGGATGAGCAGAGGGGCACGATAGTAAAGCAAAGTCCTCACTTACATTAGGGGGTCTATAGCATACGCCTACAATTAATTTGCTGGATTCTTTACAATTGGTGAAGAACTCCACCCATATGACTTCTGCCCCCTCATTTTCTAACATAACCTCCTCCTTTATATGAGCTTTTAAATCCTGCCTAACATACAGACATACCCCTCCTCCTTTTTTATTGCCTCTGTCCCTCCGAAACAAAGTATAGCCACCTATATTTACTGCCCAGTCATGCGACTCATTCAGCCATGTTTCGGCCACACCAATCACATCATATTTTCCTTCCATCACCAGCAGCTCCAGCTCTCCCATTTTACCAGTCAGACTTCTTGTATTTGTAAACATACATTTAATACTGGCACCATATTGAACATATGACATGTGGTCCTCCCTATCCTTAACAGTATCCCCAGCCAAATCTCCTCCCCCATTTTCCCTTTCTTTGCCCACTATCTCATCTAACCTGTCTACCACTGAATCTTTTACTGAACCCTCCCCCCCCACACCTAGTTTAAAATCTCCTCCAACCCTCTAGCCATCTTCTCTGCCAAAACAGCTGCCCCATCATCATTGAGGTGCAGCCCATCCCTAGCAAAGAGCCTGTAGCCGACTGAAAAATCAGCCCAGTTCTCCAAAAACCCAAAACCCTCCTCCCTACACCAATCTTTCAGCCACGCATTAATCTCCCTACACTCCCGCTGTCTCCTTAGCGTTGCTCGTGGCTCAGGTAATATCTCTGAGAAAATTACCTTGGAAGTCCTCGCACTCAGCTTTGAACCTAGTTTTTTAAAATCATTTTTGAGGACTTCACCACCTCCTCTAACTTTGTCATTGGTATCTATGTGTACCAAGACCGCTGGGTCTTCCCCAGCCCCTCCCAATAATCTGTCCACTCGTTCCACCACATGCTGAACCCTAGCACCAGGCAAGCAGCAGACTGTTCGGCATGTAGGGGCCTTGCGACAGATTACCCTATCCACCTTTCTAATAATTGAATCCCCTATAACTAGAACCTGCCTTTCCTTCCTTGCACTCCCCCCAACACCCGTATTAGAGCCACTGCCTCCCGGGGTGCTCCGAGAGTCAGCCTGCTCCATACACGCCAGTTCGGAGTTTTCCTCCCCAGCATCTTCAGCCAAAACGGCGAATTTGCTGTTTTGGACAAACTGTGGACCAGCCCCCCTACTCTTCTGTCCCCTACTTCCCCTCTTGACTGTCACAAACCTTCCTCCCTCATTAGCCTCCACTGCCCCTTCTCCTCCCCCCACTCCACTAGCCCCTGCCAGTGGTTGCTCTGCGAGCCTCCTGTCATTACCCTCGTTTGCCGATGCTCTCAGTGCTGCAAGTTCACCCCTTAGAGTCTGCAGCTCAGATTCCAAGATGAAAACCCACCGACATCTCTCACATGTAAATACTGCATGGAACTGCTGCTCCAACACCACATACATGTGACAAGACACACACTGAGTAATACCAGCAAACCCACTCATATTTACACTGGGTACTTACAGTCTCCCAAATGTAATTCCTCACCAACACCTTTTCAGTTTTAAACGCCTTAAGGTTTTTAACGCTGCTTAACACTTAGTCACATGCAACACTCGCTAAGCAGCTCCCACACTCGCTTTGCCTTCACAAGTGTAAGGTTTCAACCAGAGCACACAAAGCCTGTTCAGAATTTACCTGATTAACCCCTCCCCCTTAATTAGAAGAAAGAGGGAAAGGAGAAAAAAAATGCTATTTGCTACCAGCAGTAAATAAAAACCCTTATTAACTTTTTTTTTTTTTTTTATGTTCCCCTTAGACCTCTAAAGCTAAAACACAAAAAGAAAGTAAATGCACTTAATGTATCAACTAGTTTACCCCAAAGAAAAGAAAAGAAAAAGCTGTTTGTCTCAGTCAGATAACTCACATAACACACAGCAGTCAGTTATTTGCACTTACTCCCTCCTTGCACCCAGCACTCCCAGCATGCACAGCAAACACCAACGCCTTAAGGTTTTTAATGCTGCTTAACACTTAATTCACATGCAACACTTCGATCACATGCAACACTCGCTAAGCAGCTCCCACACTTGTAGGTCTTCCATTTGGTTCTTGCCATTTGTTACAGGCACCAGGTTCTAGGCTGGGATTACACAGAGGATTATCCAAAAGTGGTTGTAATATAAAGGGAGAGTTTGTCAGATTCATCTTTTGTTATTATACCAGATTATATGTGGGCCCTATTAAAGGATGATCCCTAGCTAATCTTTGTAGAGACTTTGGTTCATTCCATAGGTAGTTTATCATAGGCACATTTGTTCAAAATCTACCCAGTCCTTCTTCATATCCCTTAATGACAATGATTTTATACGGGCTAGGTGGATTGAGATGTAGTATGACTGGGCATCCAGCAGAGCTAAACCACCCCTATCTTTCGGCAGTATTAGTTGTCTATATTGAATTCTGGAGGGTTTGCCTGCGCATACAAATTTTAAGATCATTGTTTTAATTTTTTTGAAGAAGACCGCTGGTAACATTATTGGTAGAGATTGTAAATAATATATCCGTTTTGGCATTAAAGTCATTTTTATTGCTTGAGTTCTTCCTAGCCAGGATAAATTAAATTTGGTCCACTTACTAAGCTGGTAAAAGGTATGTAAAATCTTAGCTATGAGGAAAGACTGGCCAAATTGGGGATGTTTACACTGGAGAAGAGGCGCTTAAGGGGTGATATGATAACTATGTATAAATATATAAGGGGATCATATAATAATCTCTCTAATGCAGGGGTCCCCAACCTTTTTTTACCCGTGAGCCACATTCAATGCAAAAAGAGTTGGGGAGCAACACATGCATGAAAAAAGTCCCTGTAGATGACAGAAGAGGCTGTGATTGTCTATTTAGTAGCCCCTATATGGACTGACAGCCTACAAGAGACCCTGTTTGGCAGCACACATGGTTTTTATACAACCAAGACTTGCCTAAAAACCAGGAATTCAAAAATAAGCACCTACTTTGAGGCCACTGAGAGCAACATCCAAGGTATTGGTGAGCAACATGTTGCTCGCGAGCTACTGGTTGGGGATCACTGCTCTAATGCTTTATTTACCAGTAGGTCTTTCCAGCTGACACAAGGTCACCCATTCAGATTAGAAGAAAAGAGGTTCTGCCTAAATATTCAGAAGGGTTTTTTTTTACAGCTGAGCTGTGAAGATGTGGCATTCTCTACCTGAACCAGTTGAACTGGCTGATACATTAGATAGCTTTAAGAAGGGTTTGGATGTCTTTTTAGCAAGTGAAGGAATACAGGGTTAGCAAAGATAGCTCATAGTACAAATTGATCCAGGGACTAGTCTTATATCTGATTGTCATGATCTACACCCTAAATCCAGAACCAATGCTAAGCACCCTGGTCTCGGCTCTTGCTTCTGCCTAAAACAGCTGCCTTTCACCTCAGGAGGAGCCCTCAGCTAATCTGATGCCACCAGGTCTTATAAAGAGAGGTGCCAAGCTAAGGGTTCTGGATGAGCAGAGGGGCACGATAGTAAAGCAAAGTCTTGTGGGCAGAAGGTCGCAATACAAGGAGTAAACAGATAGCATAGTCAAATCAGGCCGAGTCGGACAAGCAAGGGTCAAAGCCCGGATATCAATCAAGAAGAGTCAAGACAGGCACAGGTCAGATTACAGAGAGTAGAATAGTTGGTTACCAGACAGGGGTCAGAATCACAGAAGTCAGCGGAAACAAGACAGGCGGGGGTCACAACAGGAATCAAGTATCAAACAGAATGCAGATTAGCTCCCAGAAACTCACTCAGATGAATCTATAATGGACAATGAACTGCAGACTGAAAATCCCTTAAATAGTGTTTAAATTTTGCGCCATTGCACGCTGATTTCATCATGCCAGCGCGAATGCGCCTATAAAACTAGCAGATGCACGCCGCGCGCTCCCTAAGGAGCCAACTTTAAGAAGAGGATGGACAGCATGGCGGGCGTCCCTACGGACCCCCTCGAATTGCTAGACCACCAGGGTGGTGAGTTGTTACACTGATAGTCTGATATCTAATGTTGTGTTTTGCCCACTTAAAAGGAAAACCTTGCTCCTTTGTCCTTATCTTACCTGGTATATTAATATTAAGAATCTCTGATTTAGAAAAATTCACTTTAAAATTTGAAAGAGATTCGAAATGATTTATAAAGTTAAGCAGGTTCGGTAGAGAAATTGTTGGACTGGAGATGAATAATAACATATCTTCTGCAAAAGCTGCTATCTTATACTTCTTGTCCTTGATCATAATCCCTGTAATATTTGAAATAAGTCTAATATGGGAAAGTAGGGTTTCTATTACTAATATAAAAAAAGCAAAGGAGACAGGGGACAGCCCTGTCGTGTTCCATTGAGTATATTCACTAAGGGAGATAGGGAACCATTAACTTTTACCCTGGGGTAGGGTTCTTTGTATAACGTGTCAGGTTTCCAAATCAAGAGATTAATTAATACATTTATGATTGAATAAAATGATTGAAAATATTGAAAAATCTGAACTTAGGAAGAAATTCAGAGAGGTTCCTTATTTTTAGCTAGTGACAGAATGCTGAGACAGGTATTGACACAACCTTTAGAATGGGACCAATATTTGTCCAAGTGTTTCTGTCTGAATGATTCCAAGTATCTCTGTTTACTGAGTCCAAAGTGTAGAAATGACCTGAAGTTAGGAATCAGCTCAAAACTGGAGAGACATAAGAAATCTATGTGAGTTTTCATTTATATATTTATAGATACCTTTATTTGTAGGATATATCACATATAAGGTAACGTTAGGAGTAAAATATCATAACCAAATATACTGTATATAGATAGTAGAAATAAAATGGAACTATTCCATATTGATCACAGGTACATATCTATAGAGTTTTAAAAGGTCTGTTCTTACAGAAGACAGACGAAGCTGCATGGTTTGTTAAAAGGGTAATTATTAAGCTCTCCTGTGCTAGCCAGACACACAGAGACATAACTATATTGACCCAGATGACCAACTGTTTGCCAGAATAACTGACTTTATCCAGCTGTGTATTCCCAAGTATTGGAAGGTATTAAGAGATTACTGACCATTGTCTACTCAAAATGAAATATAAACATATTGTCTATTGAAAAGCCGGCAGGTCAAAGTTTATTTGGGGAGATTTTGAATAAAATATATATGTAAGACAATTGGGGGAAGGACTCTCAAAAATTTTAGAAGACAGGATTCAGATCCCACACACGCAATCTCATACTTAAAAACTATTGCTAGGCACTCTGCCAGATCAGACAGCTGCAAGGATAGAAAGGACAATTGGGATAACATCGTACGCCAACAAAATCCTATACTTGGTAATTATAAATTTCAATTATATTAAAGCACATTGAGCTATACGCTTGGATATTTGTTGATTCCATATATATATATATATATATATATATATATATATCATATAGTCAGACTCTAATAGACACTAACTTCAATGGAGTTGCAAACCATTGACACATGTGTTTATTGTGGGTCCATACTTTTCCCAAGATATTATTAATATATGTGTTCCGATGTCCAAGCGTGTAACTTAATAAGGAAAGAGATTGGTTAATATAAAAGTTTCGTTAACAGATCAGGTCCAATTTTCAATTTCCTTCCTTTGTTTTCCAGTGGTGTTATTATATGATTAAAGTTTCTAGTCAAATGTAATGTGGGCTATTCTTGTGATTATCCATTGGAGAGGCTAGACAAATTAGATCATTTTTATATCCGCTTTGTTTTTAAAATAGCCTGTGTATCATAACCAAGCCTTGTTGAAAGTAAATGTATGCCATGTAGATGTTGCACAGCTTATTGCGATTGATAGTTTTCAACTGTGTTCAATTTTTCTCTGAATTTATATAGTTAGCTTATATCGAGAAGTGTTTTGTGATTTTATTCTTCTAACAACTTTATATATTTATAATAAATTAATTATTTTAATTTGTTGTCGTGCTTTTTCACTCTTTGTATCAGTAGCTTGGAGAAGACTCAATAATACTGAACTTAATCGGCCATATGATAATAAGATTTCCTCCTATTACAATTTTTCCAGGAAATTTTAATTTTGATTTTTATATTTTGGTTACTGTTTATGTGACTGTAATTATCTATCATAATAAGCCTGACAAACGCTAGAATTTATTTATTATTATATATCCTAGGCCAAAGCCTTTTATCGTTTTTTCCAAAAAGGACCATGAGTCCCTATCAAAAGCTTTTTCAGCATCTGTAGTGAGTAATAAGGAGGTTTTTTCCTATTTTAGCCAAATGTATTAATGAAATAATTTTATAAATGTTGTCTTTGCGTTCACTTCTAGGTACAAAATCTACTTGGTCCATCAGGGCCCCGACTTTTCCCTACCGCCAATAAATCTATAGTATCCCCTTTTTCTTGTAATGTAAATGGTGAATCCAAGATAGACCTTTCATTTGCTGACAAGGGAGTCAGCTGTGTTATAAACTGTTCAATTTCATCTAACTTTTCTTTTTGTGGTTTAGCTGTTTATAACCCATATTATGCTTGCTAGTATTGTTGAAATATTTTTACTATATTTTGTGTATCACAATGTATACTCTGATTCCTGTCTTTTATCGAAATTACAAAAGTAACCGGATTCATTTTTTTTAAATCTTTGAGCAAAATGCTTATTGCATTTATCGCCAAATGAATAAAACCTCTATTTTACTGTTCATGTATGCCATATATGTAAGTTGATCCAATATACTGTAGCTTTCAACTGCAATCTTTTGTTTTCTTTTTTAAAATTTCTTTATTTTCAGTTTTCAAACCGGGATACAGAACAAAACAAGGGGGGGGGGGAAAAAAAAAAGGGAAAATGAAAGGGTGATATAGTTACACTTGCATATATCCACGCATATACTTTATATATTACATAGTCAACACTTCGCTCCTTTTGTTTGCCTTTTATTCTGACCTTAGAAGGTCCTTCAAGTATCTATGCCAAGGAGACCATGTTTTCCAATATTTCTTGCTAATATTATGATGTATGTGGGTTAACTCCTCTAATAAGCTTATTTCTTTCACAGCTCTCACCCAGTCCTCGTATGACGGCGGTTTTTCAGACTTCCAGTTTCTCGGGATTAGCGATTTTGCAGTCTGGATTAATTGAAAGGTAAGGGGGTCTTCAAGCATAATTTGTTTTTCTTTATTTATATTAAATAATATCAGTGTACTGTCCCCCCTCTGGATTCTTATCCCCGTTATAATGTATATACTTTCCAATATCTGATTCCAAAAATCTTCCAATAGTGGGCACGATACCCATATATGTATATGATTCCCTACACCCTTCTTTACATCTCCAGCATCTATCTGATGTTTGTGGGAACATTTTATTAATTTTACTAGGGGTATAATGCCATTTAGTTATCAGTTTGTATATAGCTTCTTGTGTTTTTGAAACCTTCGTCATCCTGTTATTATACTTGAGTATCTTAGCCCACTCTTGCTCTGTAATTAATACTCCCAATTCCTTCTCCCATTCTCGGCTGAGCGAGGAGAAATTATGTTCTTCGCGAGTTGTTAAAATATTGTAGATTTTTGATAGAGGTTTCTCAACCTCCCTTTCCATCTCCATAAACTGTTCCCATTGGGTTAGGGGTCTGTCCCAATTAGACTTATCTAACTTATTAATGTAGTGTACTAATTGGTTATATCTCCATTGATCTCCTAAATGGGGCCCCCATCGATCTTGTATTTCAAAAAGTGGGACCGTCTTTCCCGACCTAATAAATTCTCTCATTCTGGTCAGGTTTGTATCTTTTCTCCCACACCTCTCAAAGGCTCCTTTTTCCATACTAGGAGGGAAGTTCCGGTTGCCTAATAATGGTTGTAATAAATATGGTGTCTCTGTCAGCTTCATGGCCTGTTTGTTTTTGTGCCATGTTTTAAGGGTCGGTGTGATTAATGTGTGCGGGTCCTGTTCCAACTCCCATAATACACATTCTAATGGGTAATTCCCCCATCCCTGTTCTAGACCACACCAATCTTTTTTTTCACTCTTCTTTGTCCAACCTAATATCCTCACCAAATGTATCGCCACATAGTACATATATGGGTCCGGTACTCTCAACCCCCCCTTTTCTTTAGGAGCAGTTAGTAAGTTATATTTTAGCCTAGGATTCTTGCCGTTCCATATAAATCTGGAAAACATAGATTTAATTGATATAAAAAAGGATTTTGGGATTTCCACCGGTAATACCTGGAGGAGGTACAGAGCTTTTGGCATTAATACCATTTTTATGGCTTGAATTCTGCCAAACCATGATATTTTATTTTTTTTCCAATTATCTATTGTTTGTTGCAAGGTGGCTAATAAAGGTATAAAGTTATCTGCATAAGCTCTATTTAATTCTCCACCCAGCTTCACTCCCAAATATTTTATTGTTGATCTAGCCCATTTGAATGGAAAGTTTTGTTTAATCTGTTGTATTGTTTTTCCATCTAGATTAACATTTAATATCTCTGATTTAGAGTAGTTTATCTTGAAGTTTGATAGATCTCCAAAAATTTTCAACAGTTTCATTAAGTTTGGAAGTGTTATTAAAGGGTTTGTTATATACATTAACATATCATCCGCGAAAGCTGCACTTTTGTATTCATTGCCCTTTGTATTTATCCCATTTATGTCCGGATTATTCCTTATATGTGATAGTAATATTTCCATAACTAGCAGAAATAATGTTGGAGATAACGGGCACCCCTGTCTCGTCCCATTAAATATCTGAACACTTTGTGATAATGTGCCATTAATTTTGATTTTCGCTGTTGGTGTATCATACAGAGCGAGAATCCTCTCCTTCATTTTATTTTTTATCCCAAAATTTGATAGTGTCTTATCTAAGAAGGGCCATGAAATTCTATCGAATGCTTTTTCAGCATCCGTGGTTAGCAGACAGGTGGGATATTGTAGTTTATGTGCATAATGAATTATTGAGATTGTTTTAGCGATGTTGTCTTTTGCTTCTCTTTTGGGTACAAAACCAGTTTGATCTTCGTGAATAATATACGGTAAGTATTGTTTAATTCTTTTCCCTAGTATGTTTGCATATATTTTCATATCTATATTTATTAGTGATATCGGTCTATAACTTGAGCATAGAGTAGGATCTTTGTCCACTTTTGGCATTATTGTAATCTGGGCTTCTTGTGCCTGTTTGTAAAATCCCTCTTTGTCTGATATATTATTATAATATAGGTATAATATCGGGACTAACTCGGCTTTAAATGTTTTATAGAATGTAGCTATGTATCCATCTGGGCCTGGGCTTTTCCCTGGTTTCAGCTCGTCTATCCCTTCCTCTATTTCTTTTAATGTGATTGCTAGTTCCATCTCTTGGGCTTGTTCTTCAGTTAATGAGTTCACTTTGGCCTCTTTTATGAACTGCTCCATTAATGCTTCTTTTTGTTCAGATGGTTTATCTTTTTGTATTTTATATAACGCTTGATAATAGTCTTTAAAAGTTTCCGCTATCCCTTTAGTATCGTAATGTGTGACATTTTGGCCGTTTTTGATTGCAATGATATTATTTTGACCTTGTATCTTTTTTAGTATTCTCGCAAAATATTTATTTCCCTTATCCCCAAGTTCATATGCATTCTGTTTAGTTCTAAGATAAGCTTTATGTATTTTATGATCTAATACTTTCTTAAGCTTGTCTCTCTTAATCTCCAATATCTGAAAAGTTTTTATAGCTAATGTTTCTTTATGTGCCTGTTCTAATTGTGTAATATCCTCCATTAGATTATTAATTTCCTTTTCTCTCTTTTTTTTTAGGTTTGTACCCAGGGCAATTAATCTTCCTCTCAATACACACTTAAGTGTCTCCCATAATGTTCTTGGGGCTATGTCTGTCGTATTGTTCTCCTTTATTATTTGTATTATCCAATCCCGTATCATATCTTTATTTTCCCCACTGTGTAATACGTATTCATTCAATCTCCAGTTAAATTGTGCTTTACTCACCCCCGGAATTAAATATTTTACTAATACTGGTGCATGATCCGAAACTATTGTTGTGCCTATAGTTGCCTGATGAAACAGATGTGCCCACTGTTGTGATACCATTATATAATCTATTCTTGAATAAATTTGATATTGTTTAGAAAAATGTGTGAAGTCTTTTTTCTCCGGATTCAAAGCCCTCCATATATCTACCATATGTAGTTCTGCAAATTTTCTCTTTATATCTTTCAAATTCTTATAAGACAAATATGTTTTACCCGTAGATGAATCTATTATTGGATTTAAAGTTACATTGAAATCACCTCCAATTATTATTAAGCCTTCGCTATACAGTTCTAGTACATGTAGGAAATGTTGAAAAAATTTATTTTGATTTGTGTTCGGAACATATACGTTCGCTAAGGTACAATTCTGATTAGCTAATTTACCTTTCACTAATATATACCGACCCTCTTTATCTATTTTATGATCCACCATGTCAAATGGCAAATCTTTATGAATTAGAATCATAACCCCCGTTGCCTTCTTAGTTGGATTGTTACTCATAAGTATTTGGGGATACTCTTTGACCTTTAAACTAGGAACATGATCTTGTTTAAAGTGGTATGGGGGGGTTGTGGATGCACACCTGAGGCCAATTTCAAAAAGTTTAAAGCCCTGTCTAAGTAATTCAAGTAAATATGCAAGTGCATGTAATTTTGAAACAGGGTTTTTTTGTTACAAAGTTATGATCATAATATTGATAAGCCACCATACCACGTCAAGGTAAAACCCCACATGGTGGTCCCTAACTTATTTATCTTTAGTCATAGTAGAAAAGGAATATTACCTCTCTGTGTAGTAACAATTCTTTATGTAAACATCTCCTGTGCTTTCAAAATTACATGCACTTGCATATTTACTTGAATTACTTAGACAGGGCTTTAAACTTTTTGAAATTGGCCTCTTGTAGCATGACTATTTGCGCTTTACTTTTCCTACATTCATGGAACACTTTCGCTCTTTTTACTGGCTCATTAATCCCATTTACATTAAACGATAATATATTACACTCCATTGCTTAATTTTATTACATTTTCCCTTAATATCTTTCTGTTGACCTTGAATTTAAAACTGATATAATGTATATATGCGTGTATCCCTTGTCTTACCCAATCTTTATAGTCACCCTTCTCATAGACATATGACTTTATACAACAACAAAAAAAAACACAAAGGGTACAACATATCACGGAGTTCGAATAGGATCTGCTCCGTGACCACATCAAAAACAGAAAAAAAAAAAGAAAAAATAACAGCCGTCTCAGCTTCTTAAAGGGTCCACCCTGGGTCTGAGGGGTGTTTACTATGGCTAGAGTGGCTTTACCACTTTTTTGGGGGTATGGATATGAAGTTAACAGCATGAGTATTTGGTCTTATGGGCAACTTCTTCTGTACCACCCAACCCTTAAGTTAACTTCCCTAATATGCTTCTTCCCTTCCTTGTTATAATATATTTTTTTTTTCTTTTTTTCCCCCTCCACCTATACATACAAATGTTTCCTAATGACAAAATTAAACTTTAATTATGCAAGAATTTTGCTTCGGCCAAAATAATATTTATACGTTGGGTTAATGTCCTCTCATACAGACTTCTGATAACCAAAGTCCTCAAGGTCTCTTATTTTACTTATAGTCCACCTTGCATCGTAGGATCTTTAATCTCCTTTGCTTTTCCTTTCTTCGTATTGATGTTTTTTGGGGCTCTACTTTCTGACCACTCTTGTTCTTGGTCCAACAATAGATCCGCTTTCGTTCTGTATTCATCTGGCCAGTCTGGTATCTCTATCACTGGAAGGTGTAATTTCTTTAGGAAATTTCCTAGATCTTTCTCTGAACGTAGTATTGCTGATATTCCATCTTTATGAACAGAAAGTGAAAATGGAAAGCCCCATCTGTATAATATCTTTTTCTCCCTCAGCAGGTCTGTCAGTGGCCTCAGCGCTTTCCTTTTTCTCAAGGTGGTTCTTGATAAATCCTGAAAAAAAGTCAAAGTATTATCTTCATATATTATGTTATCTACTTCTTTAGCTTTTTGCAAGATCTCCTCTTTCACTGCAAAACTATGTAGTCGGCATAATATATCTCTGGGTGCCTCTGGAGGGACCATCTTTGGCTTCATTAGCCGATGTGCTCTTTCTATCTGTATTTCCATCATCTTCTCTTTCCCCTTTTCCTTGTTTAAAATATTATTGAATATTTGTTGGAGAAAGGTTTTTATATCTTCTTTTAATATGGTTTCTGGAACACCTCTAATTCTTATATTCTTCCTTCTGCTCCGATTCTCTTGGTCTTCCATCTGTCTCATTAAGTCTGAGATCAAATTTTCCTGCTGTTGTAGTTTCCCGTAGATAACCTTTTGGTTTTGCTGCAGGTTACTTGTTTGACGCTCCACTTCCTCCGTGCGCGTCACCATATCTGCAAACTCTTTTTTAAGGCCCAGGATATCTTCCCTTATATATGTAGTTACTTCTTGAAGCATTTCTTTAATTTCCGATTTTGAGGGTAGTTTGGCTAGTTGGGCATAAAGAGCTGCGTTCTCCCCTCCTTCTTCTCCCTCACTTTCGGAATCCTCAGAGTCCCTTTCCGTCGTCTCCCTTCTTGCCCCTCTTCCCAACGATTTCTTGGAAACATCATCTCTGCCCGTGCTATTTCTCCGAAACATTGGTGCTATGTCTCGTGGGGTTGACTGTAAATTGCGCATTGAGGTGTTCTCTTTTTCTTTATTTCTGTCTTTTGTTTTCTCTTTTGTACCGGTCTCGCTGCCACCTTTTTGGGGTCTCCCCATATTTATCACTCAGGGAAACAGTTATAGAACCGGCAATATCTGGTTATGATTAGTCTCTTTGAGATAAGCAGGTATTTGCAGTATATAACTTCATATATTTTAGGTCTGTTCCAGAGGCCAGTATCTGCAGTATATGTGGGGATTGTCTGATATCTTTAAACAACTTCCACTTCTAAGCGTTCTTCCCAGCACCAATATTGTAGTATAGATTATAGCAATATTGCTCCAGCTGGCAGAAATTGGGGGTTTCTTTGACCCTCCGGAAAACAGTTATAGAACCGACAGTGTCTGGTTATGATTAGACTCTTTGAGATAAGCAGGTATTAACAGTATATAGCTTAATATATGTTAATATATGTTGGGTCTGGTCCAGAGGCCAATATCTGCAGTATATATGGGGATTGACTGATAGCTTTAAACAACTTCCACTTCTAGGCTCTTCTAGGCACTCTTCCCAGCACCAGTACTGTAGTATAGGTTAAAGCACTATTGTAAAAGCCAAACATTAAGCTTCTGGCAGTATCCTGCCAGTCCCCCTTGGACGCGCTTCTCTCCCACTGCTTGCTTTCTCTGGCCCCTTGTGTCCCAAACCCGGCTACTTCCACCTCTCCACTCGCATTTCCCTCCAGCTGGCAGATATTCGGGATCTGTTAATCCTACTAGCTTCTCCCTCCAGGCCGCCACAGGGTTTTTTCTTCTTCCAGCCGCCTTATTATCTAGTGGGGCCTCCTCACCTCATTGCTCTTATCGAGCGTATGCCCGTCCGTCTCAACCGCGGGTTTCCGCGGCTGACCGCCTCGTCCCCTGCAGTCCCTGCGGGCCCCTGTCGGCTTCCGTAGCGCTCGCCGTCTCCTCTCCTTGCGTACGCTACCAGCTGGCAGTTTTCTTGCGGTTGCGGATGTTGTCGGATGGAGGCGGGTGGCGACTCAAAGCCGGCTGCTCAGGGTGTCGATAAGTGTGCGTTTAAACCAACGCTTGTGGGGGAAACATAAACTTAGTAAGTGCGCTTATTTTTCATCAGCCCAACAGGGTCGGGTGTAGTGCCCAGAGCTCCGGTCTCTCGGAGCTCCGCCATGCTGCTTGCTCGGCTCCTCCCCCCCAACTCAGGAAGCTGTTGTGCTGGCCCAATCTTTTGTTTTCTAGTTGAATTGTTTTATCCTCAGTTATATTTGCTTTATGTATCTTTTCAAGCTCCTGTATTTCCTTAATTAGAATATTAATTTGCTTTTCTTTCTCTTTTTTTAGATTGCTACTAAGAGCTATCAGCTGACCTCTAAGCACACATTTCTTTGTGTCCCATATTGTAGTTGGACTAATATCTGGATTGGAATTTGCTTTTACAATTTGTTTTATCATGTCACTAATCTTTTGTGTTATCTCTTTTTTGTGAAGTAATAAATTATTAAATCTCCATGTGATTTATCTCACAATTATTTGGGGTAGATCTATCATGAGAGTAAGAGGAAAATGATCCAAGAGCAATCCAATACCTATGTTGGCCTTGGTTGCCAAATGCAGCCATGCTTGTGAAATGAAAATATGATCTATCTTAGAATAGACTTGATGGGTATTTGAGAAATGAGTGTAGTCTTTCTCCTTAGGATGTAAAAGTATCCACCAAGTGCAACTCTACCAATTTTTGTTTTATCTTTTTTAGTCCTTTAAAAGAAATTACTTTTACTATTAGAGGAGTTGATTATTGGATTTAACATCAAATTAAGGTCTTCAACCCAATATAACTAGGCCTTCTATAAAAGTTCCAAATTCATCTAGAAACTTAATTAAGTACTTCACTTGTGCTTGATTTGGTAAATAAACATTAGCTTTAGTAACTTTTAATGCCCAAATCTTTTCCTTTATTATAACATATCTACCTTGCTTATCTATGTTATTATCTTGTAATTCGAAAGGTAGATCTTTATGGATCATTGTCATTACGCCTGTTGCTTTCTTCTGTGGATTATTGCTATAATATATCGGGACATTGTTTATCAACAAGTTTTGGACTATGGCCTTCTTTAATGTGTTTCTTGCATCAAAACTATACTAGCCTGTGGCTTTTTACAAGTATGTAAAATTTGATTCCTTTTCTCATTTAGTCCATTCACATTATAACTTAAAACTGTACACATTTGTCAAGATACAGGCCTGTAATAATCACTAAAACAGGCCAAGGTATCATGAAAAAATATTTCTGCCAGTACCTAAAGCAGACGCATAGTAGGCCTCTCTTCACTAAGGTCTGGAGTCAGTCATTTGTAAAAGGATCAAAACCTATTATGCTCTGGCTGATAAGAGCCATTCCATGTGGAGGGGGGAAAGCCCAAGGAGGGAGAGCTTAAAGTTCCCAGCAAGCCCTCTCACAGGTGAAATGATGGTCACACAACACATCCTAAAACATATTTATCCTCACAGAACCCATACCTGTTGAACCAACAGTATCAAAAACTGGTGATGGGTCCAAGGTAATTTCAGGTTTCAGATGAGTCCAAACATGACTAGGTTTGGTACTCTGTATATCAGATGTGAATTTCTGGGCAGGGGCAGGTCACACAGTATTGGTGTTTAGTATCTATGGAATCCATGAGAGAATTAATAACCAATCAATATAATACCATCTCTCTGCTATGTTCCTATAAGGAGTTATGGTCATTATATTATTGGTCCAGTTCCTACTCACAGGAGGTCATAAATACTAAATCTGTGTCCTGCTAGGCCATGCCCCCTTGTATTCCTGAGGGAGGGGGAGTGTGCAGTTACCTGATGCCCTAAAATCAAGAGTCAACTCTTCTGCCTAAGAATTGGATTTACTGAGGAGGACCAATTGCGATTGGAAGTTATCCCATCTGTTTCTCCTTGCCTCAAGGACCAGGAATTCTATACCTTTGGAGTTGAGTAAAGGTTTTCCATGTTTTCCATTTTATTTTATAAACTGTTTGTATTTGTATTATTGAATGAAAATCTTTTTGTTAATTGCACTGTTATATTTTTTATAATATAAAATATCTATAACTTAATAAGTTTGTCTTTGGTGCTCTAAACGAACCTAGCCTGAAAGAGTGTAACTGTGAGCCTTAACCCTCTGCATGCTGAATGGAAATGCTAGTCTGTGTGAATGCTGATTAACCCTTGGTGTGCTGAAGTACTGGTTGAATCAGGGTTGAATTGCCCTGACTATAGTGAGAAAGCGTTTATGCATTGGTGTAGCAAGTTATTACCTGTTAGAGAGAACAGGGGAATAGTCACATTAGGTTTCTATTGCCTGTTAATGATAGATGGTGGCAGCAAATGAGTTTTGTGGGTGTTGGTTGGTGTCACGTGCAGCTTGAAGTACCGTATCCATTACAGATACATTGTTGGGGCCATTTCCATTTGTATCATACACTTTTATATTTGCTGCCATCTTGTCCTAAATTTTCTTCTTTAACCTTTTCCCTGCCAAACACGTAGGTACTACGTTCTGGCAGGAAAATGCTCTGACTGCCAAGCACGTAGTACCTACGTTCAGGGCTCCCTCGCTGCACTGGCGGCTTTAGCCGCCGTGCAGGTGGGTCTGCAGCCTCCCCAATGAGCTAAGGGGGCTCCCACCTCGGTCCTGTGACGCAATCATTGCAGGGCCTGACTTTAGGCTCTTACCTTATTCAGCAAAGTCATAGGCATGTCGCAGACCTCGTGGGACACAATCCAGCACCGCCCACTCACTTCCTGTGAGCGATCCTGGGCCCTCCAACGCTGCCAAGGATTCCCCCAGCCACAGAAATGGTAAGTGCCATTTCTTAACTGATTTACACACATTTACACACTCACATGTAAGTATACACACACTACACATGTAACTAAAGGTAGGTTTTTTTTATGCTTTTCTGGATTTTTTTGTCTTTTGTACACTTACATACTTTTGCACATATTTACACACTTACATATACATATAGACACATTTACACACTTTTTAGAGCTGTATACACATGTATACAAGCACACACGTTTTTTTTTAAATTTATTTTTAGTTCTTCATTTTATCAGTTTTCCTCTTGTTATTTTGCTAAAAACTGTTTATTTCACAGCGTGACTACTGGATCAAGCATTCTGACTGCTAGCCATGCTCTCGGATCAGTTATTTTGTTATGTCATTGATATGCCTAATTGTTTTTGATTTGTTATGATTTTATGCTTGCATTGTTATTTGCATTGTTGTTTTTTCTAGCGTCGTTTGCACTTTGAACATTTGGAGTACAAACAAATTTTTAGTAACTTTGAATTCGCCACAATGTGTATTTTACAAAAATATATGGTTTTGGGGGGTCTTTCTGCTGTTAGAGGGTCTTGGGCACATAATATTAAGTCCAGGGTCTATTTTCACAGAAGGTGAAGCAGAGAAAATTTATATGCACTATTTTTATTTGGGGTCCGCTTTGGTTTATCTATGCACATTGGGCATGAAACTGTTCTGTAGACCCTTGGCATCAATATTTATGGCGTTTTACAATTGTATGTAAGAAATTGGGCGAGATAAATGCGGGCATTTGCAATATTTTTAGACAATTTTCAGAAATGTCAAAAATCGCTGCCTTTAGTGTTGCTTTCCAGTATGGTAGTTTCGTGTAGAAAGACATAATTACCTATTTTGTATTCGTCAGAATGTGTTCTTTCCAAAAATATATGGTTTTGGGGGGTATTTGTGCTGTTAGGGGGTCTTGTGGTGCAATACGCAGTCACTGGTCTATATTTTACAGAAGGCAAAAAGACAGCGGAGAAAATTCAAATGCACTAATTTTTTTTGGGGTTCGCACATGCCAGATGCTTTGGTATATCTATGCATATTGGGCATCAAACTGTTCAGTAGACCCTTGGCATCAATATTTAGGGTGTTTTACAATTGTATGTACGAAATTAGGTGAGATAAATGCAGGCAATTGCAATATTTTTAGACAATTTTCAGAAATGTCAAAAACCGCTGCATTTAGCATTGCTTTGCAGGATGCTAGTTTGATGTAGAAAGACATTATTACCTTTATTGGATTTGTCAGAATGTGTACTTTCCAAAAATATATGGTGTTGGAGGGTATTTGTGCTGCTAGGGGGTTTTGTGGCGAAATACACAGTCACTTGTCTATTTTCACAGAAGGCGAAAAGACAGCAGAGAAAATTCAAATACACTAATTTTTTTTGGGGTCCTCACATGCCAGATGCTTTGGTATATCTATGCATATTGGGCATCAAACTGTTCAATAGACCCTTGGCGTCAATATTTAGGGTGGTTTTCCATTGCATGTACGAAATTAGGTGAGATAAATGCAGCCAATTGCAATATTTTTAGACAATTTTCAGAAATGTCATAAACGCTTCCTTTAGTGTTGCTTTGCAGTATGGTAGTTTTGAGTATAAAGACATAATTACCTATTTTGGATTCGTCAGAATATGTCCTTTCCAAAAATATATGGTTTTGGGGGGGTATTTGTGCTGTTAGGGGGTCTTGTGGCTCAATACGCAGTCACTGGTCTATTTTCGCAGAAGGCGATAAGACAGTGGAGAAAATTCATATGCACTAATTTTTTTGGGGGTCTGCACATGCCAAATGCTTTGGTATTTCTATGCATATTGGGCATCAAACTGTTCAGTAGGCCCTTGGTGTCAATATTTAGGGTGTTTTACAATTGTATGTACAAAATCAGATGAGATAAATGCGGCCAATTGCAATATTTTTAGACAAATTTCAGAAATGTCAAAAACCGCTGCATTTAGTGTTGCTTTGCAGTATGGTAGTTTGGCATAGAAAAACATAATTACCTATTTTGGATTCATCAGAATGTGTACTTTCCAAAAATATATGGTTTTGGGGGGTATTTGTGCTGTTAGGGGTTTTTGTGGTGCAATACACAGTCACTGGTCTATTTTCACAGAAGGCGAAAAGACAGCAGAGAAAATTCAAATATACAAATTTTTTGGGGGGTCCTCACATGCCAGATGCTTTGGTATATCTATGCATATTGGGCATCAAACTGTTCAGTAGACCCTTGGCGTCAATATTTAGGGTGTTTTACAATTGTATGTACGAAATTAGGTGAGATAAATGCGGCCAAATGCAATATTTTTAGACAATTCTCCGAAATATCATAAAAACTACTGCCTTTAGCGTTGCTTTGCAGTATGGTAGTTTTGAGTAGAAAGATATAATTACCTATTTTGGATTCTTCACAATGTGTACTTTCCAAAAATATATGGTTTTCTGGGGTAAACATAAATTTTTTATACTTTTGCCCCTTGAAAAATGCTGTAAATGTGCTAATTTTGCAGTATTTGGAATATTATTCAAATTACAGGTGAGTGATTGCTCACCAAAATTAATTACACCTCAAAGGAGATGTTGATGATGAATATAATAGTTCTGTCACTTAAATTAAAGTGCACTTAAATATGAAGTGTGAGAGTTGTCTTAACAGAAACCAAATCTGGGGATACTGAGCAAAGCAACCCATCTATTGCCCACTGGACAGCAAATTCACTCAACTGGCCAGTAAACACTGCCTGGGTGTACTCTGCTCGGATGCGGGAACGCACCAGCACCCGCAACAAAGCCTCCACTGGTAGAGGATTCCCACCTTCCAAACATTGCATTCTAGACTTATGAATGGCTAGTTTGGCTAAAGCTTGAAGTTGAAGAGAAGGTCTTTCTCTCGATTGTCCCGGCATACTTTGCATCCAAAAATAAAAACGTGAGGGGAAAAATGTAACCAGAACTGCAGGTGAAGTTTCTTCAAAAGAGCCAAAAGAGGTTGCAGTCTGGCACATGAAAAATAAGCATGAAACATGGACTCCCCTTTGCCACAAAATGGGCAAGCAGTTGAGGAGTCTGTAAAATGGACCAAGTACTCTCCTGTGCTCAAAGCACCATGGAGCACTCTTCAATTCAAGTCGCCAGTGGGTCTGGGCACCAGGCTGGAATAAAGGGCTTGCCACTGGGGTTTCTCGCCCTCATTAAACACCCGCCTCCAGATGGTATCATAGCAGGAGACAAGAGCAAGAAAGTGTACAGCGTGAAGCATAAGGGAGTACAATACCTTCCTTGTCATGTCATAAAAGCACGTCAAGGTAAAATTCTCCAACTGGCTCAAGTTGGGGGAAGGAAGTGTGTCAGGGGATTGACGGGTCTTGGGTGCTAATATTATGGCTGAAGGTGGAGAGTTCCAAGGTGAATGTGGTTCTCCACCATGTAAAAACCCATCAATAAATGCGTGAGAGTCAGGAGAGAGGTTATTCTTGATCTCCTGGAGCAGACGATGTGGAACCCTTGTGGTGAGGTGCCCCATGCGTCGCATAACCGCCCGAGCTTCCACCCAATCTGACCTCTCGAAATCCAGGTGATCCCCAACTCTGTTTAGCTGAGCCCTGCAAAGGCAGTGGCAGATGCTCGTGGACTTCAACATCCTAGTCTTTAAAGATGTAAAGTAGGTATCAGTGTCCTCCCCCTGAACGACTCCTTGCCTTAGCACAGTTACCATGCTCCAGTTCTTTAGAGTCTCTTGGTAGTAAGCCGGCAATGGTGAGAGGCTTCTTAAGAATCCTTCAGGTTCAATGACAAACAATTGCCGGTCATACCCCATGTTACCTGATGATAAAAGCTGGATGCTACGGTACATCACTGTGGAGAAGGACCTGCATACAAGTATCTCTGTATCTGCTGGAGATGGAAAGTGTGTATGTGAGAGCGGTTGCATACAACTCCCTGTCCTCCCTGTTTCAAGGGTAGGCTTGAAACACCTGCAGAGGCCCAGTGCTTTCCCATCCAGAGAAAGTCCAGCAACCTTCTCTGGATTTTAGCAATGAATTATTGGGTTGGGCTAAGACATGTCTTGAGAGGCCACCATCTGGTTAATCACCAAAGCCCTCCCCCTCATAGAAAGCATTTTAGCAAGACCCTTCCACTTTCCCAGGCGGGTAAGAACATGCTCCTCAAGTTCAATGAAATTTTGTGGAACAGGACGCTCTTCAGCTGACAGATAGATACCTAAATATTTGATGACTTTAGTCTCCCATGAGATGTTGCGAAAAGCAGAAGGCAAAGAATCTACATGTAGAGGACCTTCCAGAAGGCCTGAGCTCTTGGTCCATTTGATCTGAGCTGATGAGGCAGCAGTATAAACCTCTTGGTATTCTTGTGCTCGCTCAAGATCAACTAGGTCCTGGGCCACAAGGATGACCTCATCAGCATATGCTGAAAGAACTACCCTCATGTCAGGTTCCCTGAGCACCAGTCCTTTAAGCCTCTTCCTTAGTAGACACAGGAAAGGCTCAATGGCCAGTACAGCTGTCCCGACAAAGGACATCCTTGTCGAACTCCTCGTTTGAAGGCCAGAGGTGCAGTCAGAGACCAGTTGATTTTAACTAGACATTCTGCAGAGGCATACAGTGTTTTCAGATAGCTCACAAACTGTGGGCCAACGCTATAGGCTTGCAGATTGCCTATAAGATATTGGTGATATACTCTGTCAAATGCCTTCTCTTGATCCAGGGAGAAAAGCAAGAGATAGATCAGCCTTCCGGGCAAAATGTAGTAAATCCCGAACCAGAAAGACATTGTCAAAAATTGTCCGACCGGGGACTGTATAGAACTGGTCAGGATAACCCACCTCTACCAGCACAGACTTGAGCCTGAGTGATATAGCTTTGGCTACAATTTTATAGTCTATGCTGAGCAATGAGACCAGTCGCCAATTCTTAATTAGGCGGAGATCCTCCTTCTTAGGTAGCAGTGATAACACTGCTCGACGACAGGAGAGTGGCATCTCACCAGTCTTGAGGGCCTCATTTAGAACCCTATGGAAATCATGTCCCAGAGTATCCCAGAAGAACTAGAAGAACTCTACAGTCAATCCATCCAGCCCTGGAGATTTATTATGGGGCATTAAGTGGAGTGCTTGAGAGAGTTCATTCAGAGTGATTGGTTTTTCCAACCTCTCTCTTCTCCCCTCGCTGACCACTGGAAGCCCATTCCATAACTCCCTGCAGGCATCTGGAGAGATGGGATCCGGAGAAAAAAGGTTCTGATAGAAGGACTGGGCTCTGTCCCGAATAGCCTCCAGATCTTCAAGGGGGGTGCCATCCTCCGCAAGAAGGCATGTGATTTGTTTTTGGTTCTCCTTCTTCTTCTCCAGAGCATAGAAGAATGATGAACCACGATCCATATCACAGAGTAACTGCATGCGGCTTTGCACATAAGCACCACGAGCCTGTCGCTGTTCCATGTTACGCAGAGTGTCTTTCTTTTCTACATATTCACACTGCATGGCTTGGTCTTCAGAGCCTGACAGCCTTTGCTCAAGATCAAGCACCTCCCTATTCAGAGCCTCAATCTCTGCATTTTGCTGTCTGCTCAAACATTTTGTATACTCTTGACACAAGAGCTTTAGGTGAACCTTGCCTACATCCCACCATTGAGTGTGGCAAATTCATCCTGATAACCCTTCCAGTCTGTCCACATTTCCCAGACTGCCTTTGCAAACCCTTCCTCCTTTAATAAGCTGTTGTTAAAGTGCCAATAGGCTGCTTTGGGCAGAGATGGTGCAACTGCCACTATCAAGGAAGCACAATTGTGGTCTGAGAAACGTGCCAAGCTTATAGTACTGGACCAGACATAATATGGCTTGATATATAAAGCCTATCAATCCAGGACTGAGACACAAAGCCATCCCTCACTCTAACATAGGTGAAAGCATCTGTTTCTGGGTGTTGTTCTCTCCAGATGTCAACCAAAGAGAAATGGGCAATAAGTTCACTAAAGGCTGACTCAGATACATCCCTTTTCTGGGGAACATTTCGGTCCCGAGCATCAAGGGTGTAATTGAAATCACCCCCTATAACCAAGGTTTCATCTGAGTCAATTGTCTGATAAACTTTCAAAAAAATGCTTTCTCTCTGGTCCAGTAGTTGGTCCCGAGCATCAAGGGTGTAATTGAAATCACCCCCTATAATCAAGGTTTCATCTGAGTCAATTGTCTGATAAACTTTCAAAAAAATGCTTTCTCTCTGGTCCAGTAGTTGGTCATACAAGTTTATCAGATTGTATGTTCCACTAGACTCCCAGAGATGTAACAGACGGCCTGGGATGACAGAATTATCGCTCAGTACCTCTGGCTGGAAGGATTCTGAGAACAAGGTCACCACCCCACATGATGTCCATGTGAGGTGATTAAAAAACGACTTTGCCCTTCTATTCCAGATCCCAGGTTGCTTCAAGCTCCTGAGTGATATGGGTCTCTTGAAGGAAACTCACAAAGTACCCTCCTTGGCAAAGAAAGGAGAGTACCTGAAACATTCTAGGCTCCCGACAGCCATTTGTATTAAGAGTGCTTATACTTAGAGCCATTATTGTGTGTTAGTAAATGCTTTGGCCCTCACAGATGTCTGGTGAGACAAACACTTTTTGTGGAACTTAAAGGGATATTGTCGTGGAAAAACATGTTTTTTTACAAAAAGTATCAGTTAATAGTGCTACTACAGCAGAATCCTGCATTTTTCAAAACAAGAAATGGATTTTTTTATATCTAATTTTAAAATTTGCTATGGGGCTAGACATTTTGACATTTCCCAGCTGCCCTCAGGTCATGTGACTTGTGCTCTGATAAACTTCAGTCACACTTTACTGCTGCACTGCAAGTTGGAGTGATGTCATTACCCCTCCCTCCTACAAGCTGCTGTAATGTAAATAGAGCCTTGTCTGCTGAGCCTGTCAATTGAGCAATAGGCAGGTATCAAGATAAGCTCCCACTGACACCACTTCAGAAGGACTGAAATAAGATAGTCCTGTGATCACTGCCCCCACTTACATTTAAAAAACTAAATATATATATATATATATATATATATATATATAATATATACATACACACACAATTCATTTTGGACACTGGAAAAAATATTTTATATAGTTTATTATATTTGTTTACACAAAAATGAATGGCAGAAACACAGGAGTAAACTCCCAGGACTGATGACAGGGAATAGAAAAAAAGGATAAAATAAGGACATACTTGAAAACCAGGAAAATTTAAGAGGAAGTCTAGGAAGGGTTAAAATAGCTCAGGAGAAAGGATGCAGTAAGTAGTTAATGTAAAAAGAAGTATTGCAGGCAGGAAAGGAGCAAGGTCTGTGTGAGGTGGATAGCAGAGGGAACGCACAGCTCCTTTACCTCATCTAGTAACCAGTAAAACTAACTAGGAAGGCAGCAAGGAGAGAAAGCTCCCCTCACCAAAAAAATGCAGAGAACAAACTTACAGAATGGCAGGAGCTTTGATAGTGTCTGTGGGAGGAGGGGCTGCTAGTGCAGCTGTAGAGCCGGAGGTAGGAAAGTGAAAGTAATTGCTTCCCTGCAAACCATGTGACCTCTCTCCTCCAAACATCACACACATGGGTAGAGAGGGGAGGGGGAGTGTACAGCTAGAGTCTCATGTCGTAGTGCGACCTGGCTTTTCATTACAGAGTGGCTGCCTCCAAGCACACAGGTAATGCTGTGCCTGCTGTTAGAGCAGCACAGGATGAATGTGTAATGAGCAGAAATGGAAGCCCCCATGACAAAATACAAACTAAAATAACTTATGCATGGATTTGTGGATTAACATTTTATTTGCCAGACAGTGTTTATGGATGTGTGCAGTGTTTATGGATGTCTGCAGTTCCATAGTTTTTGGCCTCTTTTAGGACCTTGATGTATTGTCTCATGCCACTTCTCTAGAGCCATATGTAGCTTCTTCTCCAATTTAACACCAAGGGTACTCTCAAGAAACATCTTGAGTTTCTCAGCTGGGATGATTGGGGTAGAAGGATTTGGCACAACTGTGTCAACCTCCTCTCCGATGTCTCCCTCATCCATGAACTCTTCTTGGCTAAGGGATTGATAATTCCCCCTCTCCACTGGAGCTTTGAGAATTTCTACACAAGAAGTTGCAGGAGAAGGATCAGAAGCACCTGCTATCTGGAGACCCTGCAATGGCTCAGATAATACTTGGATTTTACTTGGAACACCTTTGGAGGTGTTTGGCTCAGGGGTAGCAGATGGAATTGACTCCTTAACAACAGGAGCTTTAGAGGCTCGATGGGCAACCTCTGCCCTTTCCACTGCCTCCTGTGCCTCCTGAATGGCAATAATGGCATTGTCATGCAGGATCCTGTATGGGGGATTGTCCCAATATTCTCCGTTTCTTGGAGTGAAATACCCAGAGGCACTAAACACTGAGGCTGGTTGTAGTTCCCAAAGCTCAACACCTCAGGAACACTTATGGCCCACTCTGCAGGGGTTTCATTAGGTGTCCCTTGATACTCCAGGGGAAGATCCTCTGTTGGAGACAGATGCAGCTTTCTTGACTCTGTGGGAAGACCCATAATCCCCTGTTCAAATTTCTCCAGACCATTTATCTCCTCTTCCCCAACTGGGTCTATAGGTGTATGGGGGTGCTGCATCAATGCCCACTGAAACCCATTCCTCAGGTATCAGCCTGTTGGATTTAAATTTAAAATTCTTTTTCTTGTCATTTGAAGAGGAAATGCTACTCTCTGCTCCCACCACGACAGGTGTTACAACCACCGGCACTCCCACACCATTAGGAGTGCTCATAACAGGGTTAAGTTGGTTTTTGGCAAGAACAACTGCAGCACTGAGGGATGCATTGACATTCCCCCCCCCCTTCTCTTTTGAAATCCTTTGAGGAGCTTGCAGCATTATCTGTAGCAGGGTATGATGTTGCATTAGAGGTACTGGGGGAAGAAACAGGGACTGTGGTCTTAATATGCCCTTTGGGGCAACTCTGTCGAGTGTGCCCCAGGTTCTTGCAAAGGAAGTACCTCACTTCTTCTGTGCAGTAAAATATTTTATACAGCACCCCCTCAAATGGAACACCAAAGGACCCCACAATAGTATCTTGACCCCGAGGCAAAAGTAATTGCACCTGCCTTTTAAAAGAGAGGATGTGTCTCAATCTGCTCTCCTTGCAACCCAAGGGAAGTTTAGAAACAGTTGACTTTATTTCACAGAGGGCTTGAAAGTGGGGTAGCAATAAATGGTCTTGCAGGAAGGGGGGCACATTATATAAGACTATTTTTATGCTTAATCCTTCTAGGGTTCTAGAAGGATATAACTACCCCCTACTGTGATGCCTCTCTGCACCAGAGTATGCACTGCAGTTATTGTACGGGCAAATATTATGGCTTTCCAATACATTTTACTTGCTGCCACTATTACAGAAGGGCCCACCACTTCAGCTGTAGCTTTTATGTAAGCCTCTATGCCATGAGCTCCTGACATCTAACCTCATGCTTCCTTGTAAGCTGCTCTACCCCAGCAGTGACTTGGCTAGTGTTGTTGCCGGTAGATACTGCCCGTGCAAAAGTTTTTGCAGGGGTCACATTGGCTGCAGCAGCAGAAACTGAAGCAGTGGAGCTTTTTGACAAAGGATGTGACTGGTGCTTTTTAGCATAGCTACTGCCAGGTTCTTCAGCTCCTTTTCCTTTAGGAGCCTGAGGTATTTTTTTATAATTTTGTTTTTTATTCCCTCCCATTATTTTATAAAACAATCCACAAAAAAGGAAGCTTAATTCTATTAATCAACAAAAAGTAAATGCAACAATGAGAAGCTTTAGCAGGGAGAGGGTTAATGTGAGCAAGTGCCTGGGAGTTGCACTGCTACTAGAAAATCCTTCTCCCTATAGCATATATACTACTTGAATCCTTCTCCCTATAGCATTCTCAGACCCCAGGCCTTCATATTTAGGGTGTTTTATCTTGGTATGCATTGATATGTGGGAGATACCCTGCTTCAGAGTTGGAGTATTGAGGTGATTTTCAGAAATGTCAAAAAAATTGCCAAATGTAGGAAAGCTTTGTGGCTTGGTATTTTGGAGTAGAAAGACATGTATACCCATTTTAGATTCATCAGAATGTGTACTTTCCAAAACATATATGGTTTTCTGGGGTGAACATACATTTTTTCTACATTTGCCCCTTGAAAAATGCTGTAAATGTGCCAATTTTGCATTATTTGGAATTATAGAACTGTCTTCATTCTGGGGGCACTATACGCCACATACTTAGGTGTACCTATGCATATTGGGCATCAAACTATTCAGTGGACCCCGGGCTTTCAGATTTAGGGTGTTTTATTTTGGTATGTATTGATATGTAGGAGATACGATGCTTCAGATTTGGAGTATTGACGTGATTTTCAGAATTGTCAAAAAATTGCCAAATTTGCGCTTTGTACTTTGGAGTAGAAAGACATGCATACCCATTTTAGATTCACGGGAATGTGTTGTTTCCAAAAATATATGGTTTTCTGGGGTGAACATACATTTTTTACTTTTGCCCCTTGAAAAATGCTGTAAATGTGTTGATTTTCCAGTATTTGGCATTACAGAACAGAACTCATTTGGGGTGTCTTCATTCTGGGGTCCCTATACGCCACATACTTAGGTGTACCTATGCATGTTGGGCATCAAGCTATTCAGCGGATCCCGGGCTTTCATATTTAGGGTGTTTTATCTTGGTATGTGATGATATATGAAAAAATTGCCAAATTTTGGAATGCTTTGGCTTTGTATTGGTACTTTGGTGTAGAAAGACATGCATACCCACTTTAGATTCATCAGAATGTGTACTTTCCAAAAAGCTATGGTTTTCTGGGGTGAACAAACATTTTTGTACTTTTGCCCCTTGAAAAATACTGTAAATGTGCTAATTTTGCAGTATCTGGAATTACAGAACTGATGGGATGTCATCATTCTGGGGACCCTATATGCCACATACTTAGGTGTACCTATGCATATTGGGCATCGAACTGTTCAGCGGACGCAGGGATTTCAGGTTTAGAGTGTTTTATCTTGGTATGTATTGATATGTAGGAGATATGATGCTTCAGATTTGGAGTATTGAGGTGATTTTCAGAAATGTCAAAAAGAGGACTTCCTGTTCGGCGCATGAGGTGATGGGAGCACAGAGGAAGAGCTCCTGCTTACCAGGGTCGAGAGTCGGCACATAGAAGCTGTTCTCTTCATTTGAAATTTGTTCGTGTTGGTTCCCGGAGTGAGGAGAGCCAGAGGAGCAGAGAGGAAGCAGGTTTTCAGTGGTTTGGCTTCGTATGACTGCTGAGGTGTTCCTGATGTGCTGAGCTCTTTAGTTACCTCAGATTCTGCCATTGCATTTGTCAAGCCCACGCTGTTTTCTAGATTCACCTGTGAACTTGCGGTTCTCTTAACCGGGGCTCTGCTGCATACTGGTTATATACTACATTTTGAGTCAGTTGTGGCAAGTTCTAAGCAACATATTTGTAACAAAATGGTGGCCTCTGATTTCCTGCTGGGACACTGAGTTATCAGCTAACTTAGTCAGAGCTGCTTGCTGAGTCTTATTTTGTGTTACATTGTTTCAATTTTAGTGACAGGAATTTGTCACAAAAAGCAGTTATCTCTCTGCTGACTAAGACTAAACATTGTTAGTGATTGCTGTCATTACTGATACTTTTGTTACACCTTTATTGTATACAATGTTGCAAATGCTTGAGGAGGATTGTAACCATAGAAACAAATCAATGGTTTACTTCTTTGTGAAAACAGAGACAAAGAATAAAACAAGAAGGAAAAACTGACTTGTAATAAAAGCTTTATTAATAAAAACAGGAGAAAAACATAAAACAAACAAAATAAAAAACAAGAAGAAAAACTAGAAAATTAATTAAATAAAAAAAGATCATTGCTCAGGTTTTCTAATATATGAAAACAGATTCTTCTCCCTTCACAATGTCTTCTAAAGCTAATGGCAAAACATATTTGAAGGCTAACAAGAAAAATGTAAAGCTACAGGATAGGGATACAAATAGCATCTTCTTATCTCACAACTCTGCTCCTACAAGAACATCTTTATCTGATGACTACTCTCTTATTACGGCTGAAGTAGCCAGACTCATTAATCCAGTTATTGAGACTACAATTAGTAAAGCCATCGATAAACTACAGGAAAAAATTTCTGACATTTCAGGAAAACTGTCTACACATGATAAGCGATTTGGAAAGATTGAAGACGCAGTTTCTCAAATTCAAGAAGAAACAATTGATTCTCTATCCAGGATTGACTCTTTAGAGAGACAAACTCAAGAGCTAAAGTTAAAACTTGATGATTTGGAAAATAGATCTAGGAGAAACAATCTCAGATTTATTAACATTCCAGAATCTTATCAGAATGACTCTTTATATGCTCTGATCTCTAAAAAATTCCTCTCAAGCCTGGTCTCCCTCAAGAATGCTACAATTTTAAGATAGAAAGACTCCATAGAATTGGACCTCCTAAAATGTTACATCCCATGAGACCAAGGGCTGTGATTGTAAAATATTTGGACTATTGTGACAAGAACAGACTATTTCAAGCCTATAAAAAACTACATACACTAGAAGTGGAAGGAAATAAAATATTGATATTTCAAGATTACTCGTTGCTTCTTTCCCAAAAACGAAGGGAATTTTCCCAAACTTGCCAGTCTCTGGCCAATTTACATATCAATTTTTCATTGATGTATCCTGCTAGACTTAAAATATTTTTGACTTCTGGAGCTAGAATCTTTAGTGATCCTAGAGCGGCATCTGCATTTATTTCTCAACTGGAAAAGAAAAACATTGGAAACCTTGTTACAGAAACAAAATCCAACTCAAAATTCAACTCTCCCCCCAAGGATCAAAGGTGGAAGAGATATGAGAATCCTCGCCAAACCAAATTCTCTAATGACTCGATACCTTCTCAAATTCAGACCAAATCCAGGTCCAGATCTAGATCTCCGCTGCCTCCTATAACAAGTAATCCTCCTCACTCCAGCGAAGTGGACATGATTTTTAAAGGGAATTCTCCAAAATGACACAAAAGGTGTTGTGCTCTCTGTTTAACTCATCTCATTGAGAGAGTTTGAGTTTTCCATCCTTAGGGAAAAAAGGAAGTGTGATAAAACGTGATTTGTTATTTTAGTTCTATAAGTTACTTTTTCAGTTTAATATGCTAACATTGCCATATATTGTTTGCTTTGCTTTGTTTATACCAGTGGACTTAACTATTTATGTATTGTTCTATTTAAATCTGCCCGGACTCATTCTTCAGATTGATGTTCTCACCTAAAACAAATACTTTATCCATTGTCTCCTGGAATGTAAATGGGTTAAATCACTTTTTAAAGAGGAGCAGTATACTTAAAAGTTTGAAAAATACCAAATGCGACATAGCATTCCTACAAGAGACCCATCTTAATGGTTCAGAGAATGCTTGGTTGCAAAAAGACTGGGTAGGTGAGCTAGCCTTCTCTCCCGCTGTTAATAAAAAATGTGGGCTAGCTATATTATTTCATAGAAAATTGAATGTTGCTGTTATTAAGTCGACAAAAGATGAACTTGGCAGATTTATTTACACTGAAGTACTCATTAATGATGTTACTTGGCACTTATGTTCAGCTTATGCTCCAAATAGTTCCAAAAAAGACTATTTTACTTTTCTTAAAAAACAAATTTCTTCGCTTCCTGCTAATAATATTATTCTGGCAGGGGACTTGAATGAGTCCTTTCTCAGTTCATTGGATAGATCTGATTGGAAATTAAATAATCCCTATAAAAAGTCTACTCTCCTACATGATTTCTGCAGACACTAATCTTACTGATGTTTGTTTCATCCCGCTGAAAAAGATTTTACTTTTTTTTCATCTGCTCATCACGTAGGAACAAGAATAGACTTTATTTTAATTTCCAATAATCTGATAAATAGAACTATTGAAACAAATATAGGTAACATTGATGTCTCAGACCATGCACCAGTTTCTCTTGTGCTTTCCAAGTTTCCTGCCCTTAAAAATTATGTTTCTTGGTCTTTTCCTGACTCACTTAGAGAAAATCCTGACTTTATTAAAATGCTACATAACAGATGGGATCTGTTTTTAGATGAAAACAAAATACACTCTAATGACCCATCATTATAGTGGGAAACTTGGAAGGCAGTGGCTAGGGGGGAGATATATTCATTTAAGTCTCACTTCTTTAAAAAAAGTCCACAAAAAGTTTTTTGAGCTAAGTAAAAGTCAGAGTGTCCTTTATCTTCGCTTTAAACAGCACCCCTTATTTGAAAATGCCTAAAAGTATAAGAATATTTTAGAGGAACTTAAAATTTGGATCAAAGTAAGACATAATTTTTTCGCATCTTACTCTCAGGCTAAAATCCATAATATGAGTAACAAAGCAAATAATTTGGCGGAAAATAAGCGGGCTAAGCTTATAAAAATAAGGGATACTCATAACCAATTAACAAATGACCCTAATAAAATTATGGACATTTTTTAAAGACTTGTACTCTAATCCTAATGTTAACTCAGAGAAAAGGAAAACATTTTTTGAAAATTGTAAAATCCCTCAGATCTCAAAAGAACAATTGGAAAGTCTTAATAGTCCGATTTCCACTGAAGAATATTATTATTAATTTATTTGAAGCATAAAATTCCCAGTTCTATTCTTAATATTGATGCTGAGAAGGCATTTGATAATATAACATGGAAACATCTATTTATGTGCCTTCAAAAATTTGGTATCATGGGCCCATTTTACCATTATATCGAATGCCTCTATAAAAGTCCCAAAACGCAAATAATCTTGGGGGGAGCTAAGTCATCACCCTTTGAAATATTTAAGGGTACGAGACAAGGCTGTCCTTTATCGCCCCTTTTATTTAATATTGCACTAGAACCATTAATTTGTTTCATTGGTTTGTCTAAATTGATTAAGGGAATTTCCATCAATAATAAACAACTCAAGGTTTTAGCCTTCACAGATGATTTGTTGCTGATTTTAAGAAACCCAGAGTCTTCATTTAAGATTGTTTTTGACTTACTACAAGATTTCAAGTCTTTTTCTGGTTATAAGGTTAATGTGGATAAATCTGAAGTGATGAACATATATGGTTCTTTTTCAAACTCTTTACTTAAAAAATTTCACCTAAAATACCCCAAAAATCAGATTAAATATTTAGGATTAATAATTCCTTCAGACATAAATAATTTATATTCATTAAATATTACTCCAGCTTGTCATAAGGTTTCCTTCATGTGTGAAAAATGGGCCAATGCTCCCCTTAATCTTAAGGGACGAGTGATATTTTTTAAATCATTGATATTCCCCAAACTGATATACCCATTAATTAATCTCCCTTTGCTTATAAAACATTCTGATATCAAGAAACTTGATTCTGCTCTTATAAAGTTTATATTGAATGGGAAAAAAGCAAAGATTGCTCTCCATAAATTGAGAGCTCCAGTTAAACTTGGAGGTTTAAATCTCCCTAATTTCAGAGCTTTCAATTTATCAGCCCTTACTAGATATCTCATTGAGTGGATCTCTCAAGGTAATAAGTTTACAAATCCTGAAATTGAAATTTTTCATGAACCTCACTTTGATATTATATCTGTTTTACATAGTAAATGGGGTAGTATTCCTAGCGATTTTAAAAAGAATCCCCTTTTTCGGGACTCTATTTTTGTGTGGAACCACTTATTCTCTAGACATAGCTACAGTTATACGGAAACTCCTTTTTCTGCCTGCTAAACTCTTACTTAAACCCTCAGATTTTCAAAAGTCTGAGTCCTTTTTATTTTCTTTGAAGAAAAAATTATTAGTCTTAGTAAAAGATTTATTAGATGCACCCAATAAGACTCTGTTATCTTGGTCAAGACTCAAAAAAGACTACGGGCTTCTTGAATCTGATAGATATTATTACTTAGCTTGTCAATGTGGTCTTTCTTTGTTAAGTAATAATAGAAACATTGTTTTGTCAGATCATAGGCTAGCTGAAGATTTGGGAGAGGTTTTGGAGATTCCTTCTTTGATTTCTATTCACTCTATGTCTAAAAAATTCTGGAATGATTATGGGTCAGACCCACACCCATTACTTAAAGTGTCCAACAAATGGGCTACAAGGTCAAATATCCCCTTCAGATTTGGTGAAGTCTATTTGTAAACACAATAAATTAATTTTGGCAGAGAGTTGGAGGATACAACATTTTAAGTTAGTTCACTTAGGCTATGGGAAGATTTTTTCTAAAGGTATCTTTTCTAGTGCTATATCATACTGTCCCAAGTGTGATGAGTATACTGTGTCCCTTTTTCTATGGACTTGTCCAAAGATCAGTATATTTTGGAAGGAAGTTACCAGTTTTCTAAACATTAATTTGAAAATAAAAATTAAATTATCTACAGGTTATGCTTTGTTGCTTCTAGATGATAGTAGGCTCTCTTCAAAGTTTAATATAGAATTTAAGTCCCAAGAAAATAAAATATTGACAATTTTATTTTTGGCTGCCTCCAGAAAGGCTTTATTTAACTGTTGGCTACAAAATGAGTCTCCCTCAATTGCAGTTACAATGGCTTATATGAACCAGCTTAGTTGGCAGGAAGCTTTATTAGTAAAAACTAAAGGAAATAATTCCAAAGAATCATTTAAACTTATATGGTCTCCTTACTTTGAGTTCTGTAACTCCAATACTAGAAGTCCAATATCTCAGTTTCTTCAATTGTAAAATGTTCATAGGGGGGGTTATCTGACATTCCCAAGACAATGGGCTTTTTCTTTCTTCTTTTTCTTTTAAGAATGTCTATATGTCCACTGGCTTAGTTAGTGATAGTTCTTGTTAGTTTCTATTTTATTTTACATATTACTTCATTGTAAATTATACATTCTGTTTAATATGTCATTGTATTAATCTTCTTATTCTGCATACTATTTGTTATCATATTGATTTTTATGGTTTATTGTGAAAACCAAATAAAATATTTCAAACCATAAGAAATGCCAAAAATTGCCAAATTTGCGGCTTGGAACTTTGGAGTAGAAAGACATGCATACCCATTTTAGATTCACGGGAATGTGTTCTTTCAAAAAGGATATGGTTTTCTGGGGTGAACATACATTTTTGTACTTTTACCCCTTGAAAAATGCTGTAAATGCTGAATAGTGCACTTAAATATGAAGTGTGAAAGTTGTTTTAACAGAAACCAAATCGGGGATACTGAGCAAAGCAACCCATCTATTGCCCACTGGTCAGCAAATTCACTCAACAGCCCAGTAAACACTGCCTGGGTGTACTCCGCTCGGATGCAGGAACGCACCAGCACCCGCAACAAATCCTCTACCGGTAGAGGATTCCCACCTTCCAAGCATTGCATTCTAGACTTATGAATGGCTAGTTTGGCTAAAGCTAGGAGCAAGTTGAAGAGAAGGTCTTTCTCTCGATTATCCCGGGATACTGGGCATCCAAAAATAAAAACATGAGGGGAAAAATGTAACCAGAACAGCAGGTGAAGTTTCCTCAAAAGAGCCAAAAGAGGTTGCAGTCTGGCACATGAAAAATAAGCATGAAAAACGGACTCCCTTTTGCCACAGAATGGGCAAGCAGCTGAGGAGTCTGTAAAATGGACCAAGTACTCTACTGTGCTCAAAGCACCATGGAGCACTCTCCAACTCGAGTCTCCAGTGGGTCTGGGCACAAAGGTGGAATAAAGGGCTTGCCACTGGGGTTTCTCGCACCCATTAAACACACGCCTTCAGATGGTTTCATAGCGGGAGACAAGAGCAAGAAAGTGTACAGTGTGGAGCATGAGGAAGTACAATAGCTTCCTTGTCATGTCATAAAAGCACGTCAAAATAAAATTCTCCAATTGGCTCAAGTTGGAGGAAGGAGGTGTGTCAGGTGATTGACGGGTCTTGGGTGCTATTATTATGGCTGAAGGTGGAGAGTTCCAAGGTGGATGTGGTTCTCCACCACGTAAAATCCCATCAATAAATGAGTGAGAGTCAGGAGAGAGGTTATTCTTGATCTCCCGGAGCAGACGATGGGGAACCCTTGTGGTGAGGTACCCCATTCGTGGCATAACTGCCTGAGCATCCACCCAATCTGACCTCTAGAAATACAGGCTGAGCTCTGCAAAGGCGGTGGCGAATGCTGGTGGACTCCAACATCCTAGTCTTAAAAGATGGATTGTAAAGTAGGGGCTCAAATAGAATGTCCTCTCCCTGAATGCCTCCTTGCCTTAGCACAGTTACCATGCTCCAGGTCTTTAGAGTCTCTTGGTAAGAAGCTGGCAATGGTGAGAGGCTTCTTAAGAATCCTTCAGGTTCAATGACAAACAATTGCCGGTCATACCCCATGTTGCGTACCTGATGGTAAAAGCTGGATGCTAGGGTACACCACTGTGGAGAAGGATCTGCATACAAGTATCTCTGTATCTGCTGGAGATGGAAAGTATGTACTTGAGAGCGTATGCATACAACTCCCTGTCCTCCCTCTCTCAAGGGTAGGCTTGAAACACCTGCAGAGACCCAGTGCTTTCCCATCCAGAGAAAGTCCAGCAATCTTCTCTGGATTTTAGCAATGAATTCTTGGGTTGGGCTGACATGTCAGCCTATACCAGAGTTGAGAGGCCACCAGCTGGTTAATCACCAAAGCCCTCCCCCTCATAGAAAGCATTTTAGCAAGACCCTTCCACTTTCCCAGGCGGGTAAGAACATGCTCCTCAAGTTCAATGAAATTCTGTGGAACAGGACGCTCTTCAGCTGACAGATAGACACCTAAATATTTGATGACTTTAGTCTCCCACAAGATGTTGTGAAAAGCAGAAGGCAAAGAATGTACATGTAGAGAACCTTCCAGAAGGTAAAAAAATGGAGATGTGGAAGCACTCTAAAGGCTAAGTAATAGTATATTTAAGTATAATGGAAGTGCTAGATTTAATGCACATTCCCTAGTCCCCTGTCTCAAAAGTTTACAAAACAGGGGTTTTTAGTTACAAAGTTATGATCATAAAGTTGAAAAGCCACCATACCACGTCAAGGTAAACCCCATATGGCGGTCCCTAACTTGTTTGACTTTCGGCCATAGTATAAAAAGTCTTACTGCAAGTAGACCTTCCAGAAGGCCTGAGCTCTTGGTCCAGTTGATCCGAGCTGATGAGGCAGCAGCGTAAACCTCTTGGCATTCTTGTGCTCGCTCAAGATCAACTAGGTCCTGGGCCACAAGGATGACATCATCAGCATATGCTGAAAGAACTACCCTCATGTCAGGTTCCCTGAGCACCAGTCCTGTAAGCCTCTTCCTTAGTAGACACAGGAAAGGCTCAATGGCCAGTGCATACAGCTGTCCCGACAAAGGACATCCTTGTCAAACTCCTTGTTTGAAGGCCAGAGGTGCAGTCAGAGACCAGTTGATTTTAACTAGACACTCTGCAGAGGTGTACATAGTTTTCAGATAGCTCACAAACTGTGGGCCAAAACTATAGGCTTGCAGAGTGACTAAAAGATATTGGTAATCTACTCTGTCAAATGCCTTCTCTTGATCCAGGGAGAGAAAAGCGAGAGATAGACCAGCCTTCCGGGCAAAATGTAGTAAATCCTGAACTAGAAAGACATTGTCAAAAATTGCCCGTCGGAGACTGTATAGGACTGGTCAGGATGAACCACCTCTGCCAGCACAGACTTGAGCCTGAGTGATATAGCTTTGGCTACAATTTTATAGTAGCCAAAGGCAGAGATCCCCATTCTTGGGTAGCAGTGATAACACTGCTCGACGACACGA
Source organism: Xenopus laevis (assembly GCF_017654675.1). NCBI lineage: Eukaryota > Metazoa > Chordata > Amphibia > Anura > Pipidae > Xenopus > Xenopus laevis. The sequence continues at coordinate 55,685,033 of NC_054383.1, forward strand.
AATAGGCATCTCACCAATCTTGATGCCCTCATTTAGAACCCTATGGAAATCATGTTCCAGAGTATCCCAGAAGAACTGGAAGAACTGTACAGTCAATCCATCCAGCCCAGGAGATTTATTATGGGGCTTGAGAGAGTTCATTCAGAGTGATTGGTTTTTCCAACTTCTCTCTTCTGCCCTTGCTGACCACTGGAAGCCCATTCCTTAGCTCCCTGCAGGCATCTGGAGAGATGGGATCCGGAGAAAAAAAGTTCTAATAGAAGGACCGGGCTCTGTCCCGGATAGCCTCCGGATCTTCAAGGGGGGTGCCATCCTCCGCAAGAAGATGTGATTTGTTTTCCGTTACCCTTCTTCTTCTCCAGAGCATAGAAGAATCGTGAGCCACAATCCATATCACAGAGTAACTGCATGCGGCTTTGCACATAAGCACCACAAGCCTGTCGCTGTTCCATGTTACGCAGAGTCTCTTTCTTTTCTATATATTCATACTGCATGGCTTGGTCTTCAGAGCCTGACAGCCTTTGCTCAAGATCAAACACCTCCCTATTCAGAGCCTCAATCTCTGCATTTTTCTGTCTGCTCAAACATTTTGTATACTCTTGACACAAGAGCTTTAGGTGAACCTTGCCTACACCCCACCATTGACTTAGTGTGGCAAATTCATCCTGATAACCCTTCCAGTCTGTCCACATTTCCCGGACTGCCTTTGCAAACCCTTCATCCTTCAATAAGCTGTTGTTAAAGTGCCAATAGGCTGCTTTGGGCAGTGATGGTGCAACTGCCACTATCAAAGAAGCACAATTGTGGTCCGAGAAAGGTGCCGAGCTACTATTACTGGATCGAACTCGTAACATAATATGGCTTGATATATAAAGCCTATCAATTCGAGACTGAGACACACGGCCATCCCTCACCCTAACATAGGTGAAAGCATCTGTTTCTGGGTGTTGTTCTCTCCAGATGTCTACCAAGGAGAAATGGGCAATGAGTTCCCGCAAAGCTGATTCAGATGCATCCTTTTTCTGGGGAACATTTTGGTCCCGAGCCTCAAGGGTGTAATTGAAATCACCCCCTATAATCATGGCTTCATCTGAGTCAATTGTCTCCATATAGGCTGATAAACTTTCAAAAAAATGCTTTCTCTCTGGTCCAGTAGTTGGGGCATACAAGTTTAATAGATTGTATGTTCCACTAGACTCCCGGACCCGGAGATGTAACAGACGGCCTGGGATGACAGAATTAACGCTCAGTACCTCTGGCTGGATTCTGAGAACAAGGTCACCACCCCACATGATGTCACATTGGATTTTACATGGAACACTTTTGGAGGTGTTTGGCTCAGGGGTAGCAGATGGAATTGGCTCCTTAACAACAGGAGCTTTAGAGGCGCGATAGGCAACCTCTGCCATTTCCACTGCCTCCTGTGCTTCCTGAATGGCAATAACATTGGGATCAGTGGAAGAGAATGGAGGAGAGATCTTAACATGCACAGTAGACCTTACAGAGTCTGTCTGGCTATCCTCCATATTTACAACTCCAGCCTCATTATCCTCCCTCACAGCATTGTCTGCAGGATCCTGTATGGGGGTTGTCCATTTCTTGGAGTGAAATACCCTGAGGCACTAAACACTGAGGCTGGTTGTAGCTCAACACCTCAGGAACACTTATGGCCCACTCTGCAGGGGTTTCCTTAGGTGTCCCTTTATACTCCAGGGGAAGATCCTATGTTGGAGAGCAGATGTTTTGCTGCCCTTTTTGCCCTTGGATGGGGGTGCTCCATCATTGACCACTGAAACCCATTCCTCAGGTATCAGCCTGTTGGATTTAAATTTTCTCTTCTTTTTCTTGTCATTTGAAGAGGAAATGCTACTCTCTGTTCCCACCACGACAGGTGTTACAACCACCGGCACCCTCACACCCTTAGGAGTGCTCATAACAGGGTTAAGTTGGTTTTTGGCAAAAACAACTGCAGCACTGGGGGACATTCCTCCCCCCCTTCTCTTTTGCTGAACTTGAAATGCAGGGTGCAGCCTTAGATAACTTGAGTGAAGAAGGAGGAGGTTTGGACGTTTCAGAGGTGGGCTGTGTAACAACCACCTTGAGGTTCTTTTCTGAAGGAGATTTCTCCTTTGAGGAGCCTGCAGCAATAACTGTAGCAGGGTATGATGTTGCATTAGAGGTACTGGGGGAAGGAACAGGGACTGTGGTCTTAATATGCCCTTTGGGGCAACTCTGGTGAGTGTGCCCCAGGTTCTTGCAAAGGAAGCACCTCACTTCTTCTGTGCTGTAAAAAACTTTATACAGCACCCCCTCAAATGGAACACCAAAGGACTCCTTAATAGTATCTTGACCCCGAGGCAAAAGTAATTGCACCTGCCTTTTAAAAGACAGGATATGTCTCAATCTACTCTCCTTGCAACCCAGTTTAGAAATAGTTGACTTTATTTCACCAAGGGCTTGCAGGTGGGGTAGCAATAAGTGGTCTTGCAGGAAGGGGGCACATTAGATAAGACTATCTTCATGCCTAATCCTTCTAGGGGTTCTACAGGGATATAACTACCCCCTACTGTGATGGTTCTCTGCACCATAGTATGCACTGCAGTTTGTGTACGGGCAAATATTATGGCTTTCCCATACATTTTACTTGCTGCCACTATTACAGAGGGGCCCACCACTTTAGCTGTAGCTTTTATGTAAGCCTCTATGCCATAAGCTCCTGACATTAGACATCTAACCCCATGCTTCCTTGTAAGATGCTCTACCCCAGCAGTGATTTGGCTTGGGTTGTTGCCGGTAGCTACTGCCTGTGCAAATGTTTTAGCAGGGGTCACATTGGCTGCAGCAGCAGAAACAGAAGCAGTGGTGCTTTTTAGCAGAGCTACAGCTGGGGTTTTTTTTAGCTCCTTTACCTTTAGGAGCCTGAGGTATTTTTTTATAATTTTGTTTTTTATGGGTAAACTAAAAGACCCCCCAGGAAAGGCCCCTAAAGTGAAAGAGCACAAAATGTTCAAAAATTGTCTGGCAATAAAAGTATCAACTTGGCCAAATTGGTTGGCAGTCAAAAGGTTAAGGCTAGAGGGGAAAAAAAAAGAAAAACGTGTAAATTCACCATCTTGGTGAAGGTAACAATGCTGCCACAGATTAATAGAAGGGATTATGCATATGAGTAAATGGAATTGAGGATATAAATGCGTGGGATTACCTGTATGAGTGAGATTATGCATATGAGTGAGTGGGATTATTATTATGAGTGGGATTATGCATATGATTGAATAGGATTGTACATATGAGTGATTGGGATTACATATATATGTGGAATTATGCATATAAAAGAGTGGGATTATGTACATGAGGGATTGTGTGCATTATACACATAAGTGAGTATGATTACATGTAGGAGTGACTGCGATTACTTGTGTCAGTGAGTGGAATTACATGTATGTGTGAATGTAAATATATGTATGACTGAGTGGGATTACATGTATACATAAGTGTGAACAATATTCACAGACACTTCCAATCAAAACCGCACTTACTTACTAGGCCCAATTTTCTTGGTGGGTGCACGTCCTTAAGCCTGTTCACAAAGGCTTCTTTATATCACATGAAAGTATATCCATCGACAGCACGCCAATTTTTCATTAAGACCGCCTTTATTGTTTGCAAAGCATTGCATAGTAGCATAGCAACATAGTGCAACGTTTCGAGTGGCACTCCACTCTTTGTCAAGCATAAAATTCAATAACCACATGGCTTTAAATAGCCTAAAATACACCGCCACCTAGTGTCAGACCATATTATAACATAGTATCCTTGAGGACCAAATTATAACATAGTATCATTAAAACATATAACAGTGTTTCATTCTGCACATATTATTTTAACCCTTTGCCTGCCAAGCACGTACACCGTACGTTCTGGCAGGCAAGGGCTTTAACTGCCAAGCACGTACATTGTACGTGCTTGCAGTTTTACATGCTGTACTCTGCATCAGCGGCTTTAGCCGCCTCTGCAGAGGTTTAGCAGCATTGACAGCCCCCTGGGCAACGAGGCTGGGGGGCTGTCATGTCGGTCCTGCGACTGGATTGTCGCAGGGCCGACCTAAAAGAGGCAGACACAGCAAATCGCGTGTCTGCCTTGCTGCTCTGCTTCCTCCTGCTCACCTCGTGTTCCAGCGACGCCCACACACTTCCTGCTTGCTGTAACTCTGCAGATCTCTCTTCTCCAGCTCTTAGATCAGCCAAAAACGGTAAGTGCCCTTTATTTTACACACTTGCATACACCTACCTACCTTATACACACATACACACATATTTTAGTAGTAAAAAAAAAAAAAAAAAAAACGTTTTTTTTAATTTTTCATTTTCCACTTATATGCACTTATATGCATTTATATACACTTATATGGACTTATATACACACTTATACACACTTATACACTGTCACACAATTCTTGGAAGTGTACACACATGTATACACATTTTATTTTTTTTACTTTTTCATTTCACCAATTTGTGTTTTTTTTACCCATAAAAACTGTTTATTTCAGCAGCGTGACTATTGGATAATCGATTTCGGCCACTAATTATGCTGTCGGTGCAGTTATTTTGTTATTTCATTGATTTGCACAATTTTTGTGGTTTTATTGCAATTTTATCCCTGGATTATTGTTCCTTATGTATCTTTAGTATAGTTTTGCTGTTTGGTGCTTTGGTATATTATTTTACTTAGATTGATCCGTCAGAATATATGCTTTCCAAAAATATATGGTTTTCTGGGGTCTTTTTACAGTTTGGGGGTCTTACGGCACATAACGCACAGTTGGGGTTCTCTTTTCAGCAGCTTAGTTGGCCAGTGTGAAAATTCATATGCACATTTTTCATTTGCGGCCGTACACACCATATACTTTGGTAAATCTATACATATTGGGCATCAAACTATTCAGTAGACCTCTGATGTCCATATTTGGGGTGATTTTTCTTTGTACGTAAAACATTGTGTGAGATAAATGTGGCATACTTCAACATTTTTAGGCGATTTTCAGAAATGTAAAAATCTCTATGTTTATAAAAGTTTTGCAGTTTGGTACTTTGCTGTAGAAAGATGTCTTTATCTTGGTTGTTTTCGTCAGAATGTGTACTTTCCAAAAACATATGGTTTTGGGGGGTCTTTGCTGTTAGGAGGGTCTTGAGGCACATAATATGAAGTCAATGGTCTATGTTTACAGAAGGCGAATCGGCAGCAGAGAAAACTCATATTCACTATTTACATTTGGGGTCCGCACATGCCAGCTGCCTTGGTATATCAATGCATATTGGGCATAAAACTGTTCAGTAGACCCTTGGCATCAGTATTTATGGTGTTTTACAATTGTATGTAAGAAGTTGGGTGAGATAAATGCGGCCAATTGCAATATTTTTAGGCGATTTTCAGAAATGTAAAAACCGTTGCTTTTATCGCCAAATTTAGGAAAGGCTTGCGACTTGGTACTTTGGAGTACAAAGACATGCATACCCAATTTGGATTCGCGGGAATGTGTAATTTCCAAAAATATATGGTTTTCTGGGGCGAACATACTTTTTTCTACCTTTGCCCCCCCCCAAAACTATGTAAATGTGTTGATTTTGCAGTACCTGAAATGACAGACCATATGGGGGTCTTCCTTTTGGGGCCCTATATGCCACGTGCTTGGGTACACCTATACATATTGGGCATCAAACTGTTCAGAGGACCCTAGGCTTTCATATTTGGGGTGATATCTCTTGATACCTAAAAGTATGTGGCTTATACGATGCTGCAGGGTAGAAATTTTGAGGTGATTTTTGGAAATGTCGCCAAAATCATCAAATTTAGGAATGGTTTGCGGCTTGGTACTTTGGAGTACAAAGACATCCATACCCAATTTAGATTCGTCGGAATGTGTACTTTCCGAAAATATATGGTTTTCTGGGTTGAAATTACTTTTTTCTGCCTTTGCCCCCCCCAAAACGATGTAAATGTGTTGATTTTGCAGTATCTGAATTGACAGACCATATGGGGGTCTTCCTTTTGGGGCCCCTATATGCCACGTGCTTGGGTACACCTATACATATTGGGCATCAAACTGTTCAGAGGACCCTAGGCTTTCATATTTGGGGTGATTTATCTTGATACCTAAAAGTATGTGGGAAATATGATGCTGCAGGTTGGAAATTTTGAGGTGATTTTTGGAAATGTCACCAAAATCCCCAAATTTAGGAATGATTTGCGGCATTGTACTTTGGAGTACAAAGACATGCATACCCAATTTAGATTCGTGGGAATGTGTACTTTCCGAAAATATATGGTTTTCTTGGGTGAACTTACTTTTTTCTACTTTTGCCCCCCCCAAAACAAGGTAAATGTGTTGATTTTGCAGTACCTGAAATGACAGACCATATGGGGGGGGGTCTTCATTTTAGGGCCCCTATATGTCACGTGTTTGGGTACACCTATACATGTTTGGCATAAAACTGTTCAGAGGACCCTAGGCTTTCATATTTGGGGTGATTTGTCTTGATACCTAAAAGTATGTGGGTAATACGATGCTGCAGGGTGGAAATTTTGAGGTGATTTTTGAAATGTCACCAAAATCACCACATTTAGGAATGGTTTGTGGCTTGGTACTTTGGAGTAGAAAGACATGCATACCCAAATTGGATTCAGGGGAATGTGTACTTTACGAAAATATATGGTTTTCTGGGGTGAACTTACTTTTTTCTACCTTTGTCCCCCCCCCCAAACAATGTAAATGTGTTGATTTTGCAGTATCTGAAATGACAGACCAAATGGGGGTCTTCCTTTTGGGGCCCCTGTCTGCCACGTGCTTGGGTACACCTATACATATTGGGCATCAAACTGTTCAGAGGACCCTAGGCTTTCATATTTGGGGTGATATCTCTTGATACCTAAAAGTATGTGGGTAATACGATGCTGCAGGGTAGAAATTTTGAGGTGATTTTTGGAAGTATCACCAAAATCTCCAAATTTAGGAATGATTTGTGGCTTGGTACTTTGGAGTACAAACACATGCATACCCAATTTAGATTCATGGGAATGTGTACTTTCCGAAAATATATGGTTATCTGGGGTGAACCCACTTTTTCCTACTTTTGACCCCCCCAAAACGATGTAAATGTGTTGATTTTGCAGTACCTGAAATGACAGACCATATGGGGGCCTTCCTTTTGGGGCCCCTGTATGCCACGTGCTTGGGTACACCTATACATATTGGGCATCAAACTGTTCAGAGGACCCTAGGCTTTCATATTTGGGGTGATATCTCTTGATACCTAAAAGTATGTGGGTAATACGATGCTGCAGGGTAGAAATTTTGAGGTGATTTTTGGAAATATCACCAAAATCACCAAATTTAGGAATGGTTTGCAGCTTTGTACTTTGGCGTAGAAAGACATGCATACCCAATTTAGATTCGTGGGAATGTGTACTTTCCAAAAATATATGGTTTTCTGGGGTGAACTTGCTTTTTTCTACTTTTGACCCCCCCAAAACGATGTAAATGTGTTGATTTTGCAGTACCTGAAATGACAGACCATATGGGGGCCTTCCTTTTGGGGCCCCTGTATGCCACGTGCTTGGGTACACCTATACATATTGGGCATCAAACTGTTCAGAGGACCCTAGGCTTTCATATTTGGGGTGATATCTCTTGATACCTAAAAGTATGTGGGTAATACGATGCTGCAGGGTAGAAATTTTGAGGTGATTTTTGGAAGTATCACCAAAATCACCAAATTTAGGAATGATTTGTGGCTTGGTACTTTGGAGTACAAACACATGCATACCCAATTTAGATTCATGGGAATGTGTACTTTCCGAAAATATATGGTTATCTGGGGTGAACCCACTTTTTCCTACTTTTGACCCCCCCAAAACGATGTAAATGTGTTGATTTTGCAGTACCTGAAATGACAGACCATATGGGGGCCTTCCTTTTGGGGCCCCTGTATGCCACGTGCTTGGGTACACCTATACATATTGGGCATCAAACTGTTCAGAGGACCCTAGGCTTTCATATTTGGGGTGATATCTCTTGATACCTAAAAGTATGTGGGTAATACGATGCTGCAGGGTAGAAATTTTGAGGTGATTTTTGGAAATATCACCAAAATCACCAAATTTAGGAATGGTTTGCAGCTTTGTACTTTGGCGTAAAAAGACATGCATACCCAATTTAGATTCGTGGGAATGTGTACTTTCCAAAAATATATGGTTTGCTGGGGTGAACTTGCTTTTTTCTACTTTTGACCCACCCAAAACGATGTAAATGTGTTGCTTTTGCTGTACCTGAAATGACAGACCATATGGGGGTCTTCCTTTTGGGGCCCCTGTATGCCACATGCTTGGGTACACCTATACATATTGGGCATCAAACTGTTCAGAGGACCCTAGGCTTTCATATTTGGGGTGATTTTGCTTGATACCTAAAAGTATGTGGGTAATACGATGCTGCAGGGTAGAAATTTTGAGGTGATTTTTGGAAGTATCACCAAAATCACCAAATTTAGGAATGATTTGCGGCTTGGTACTTTGGAGTACAAACACATGCATACCCAATTTAGATTCATGGGAATGTGTACTTTCCGAAAATATATGGTTTTCTGGGGTGAACCCACTTTTTTCTACTTTTGACCCCCCCAAAACGATGTAAATGTGTTGATTTTGCAGTACCTGAAATGACAGACCATATGGGGGTCTTCCTTTTGGGGCCCCTGTCTGCCACGTGCTTGGGTACACCTATACATATTGGGCATCAAACTGTTCAGAGGACCCTAGGCTTTCATATTTGGGGTGATTTCTCTTGATACCTAAAAGTATGTGGGTAATACGATGCTGCAGGGTAGAAATTTTGAGGTGATTTTTGGAAATGTCGCCAAAATCACCAAATTTAGGAATCGTTTGCGGCTTGGTACTTTGTAGTACAAAGACATGCATACCCAATTTAGATTCGTGGGAATGTGTACTTTCCGAAAATATATGGTTTTCTGGGATGAACTTATTTTTTTTACTTTTACCCCACCCCAAAACGATGCAAATGTGCTGATTTTGCAGTATCTGGAATTACAGAACTGATAGCTCAAATGAGGTGTCTACAGTTTAGGGCCCCTATATGTCACGTGCTTGGGTACACCTATACATATTGGGCATCAAACTGTTCAGTGGATCCCAGGCTTTCATATTTGGGGTGTTTTACGTTGATACCTAATGATGTGTGGGAGATACGATTCTGTAGATTGGAAGCTTTGAGGTCATTTTTCAAAAAATTCACCAATTTCTATAAAACATTATAACTTTAGGAAACAATTGCAACTTGGGAGTTTGGAGTACAACGATATGTTTACCCATTTTTGATTCACCAGAATCTGTTCTTTCTAATAATGGGTAGTTTTCTAGGGTAAACCTACTGTTAGTGGAATGTTTGGCCTTGAAATCAGAAGTATGCCGTTTGGGGAGCGGTGCTTTGGACATTTGCTAGTGTACTGCTTTTAGATTTTGATCTATACAAGTGAGAAATCTCCATAAAACTATATATATTTGGTATTGCCGCGTTCAGGAGACACAGACCTTTCCAAATCAGCTGTTTTCTCATACATAAAGTAAATAATGTTTCTGATATATGTGATTGTTCTTTGTGAAACATGATTTTTTTCATTTTATTGGACACTTAGAAGCCTATATTTTTTTACAGAAGTAGAATTACACCAAAATTCTTGCATATTTTGAAAGTTCAGGTTGTCCTGAAAAAAACAATATATTGTTTTCCTGGGTAAACTAAAAGACCGCCCCAGGAAGGGGCCTAAAAGTGAAAGAGTGCAAAATATCTAAAAACTGCTTGGCAGTAGATGTTCGCATCTAGGACAAAACGGCTGGCAGGGAAAGGGTTAATACAAATGTATCCATCATAGACCTTTACTTTAAATTTCTTACATATAGAGTCTGTATAGTATAGACAATTAGCTTATCTGTCATATGGTACTGTCCATTCAAGGTAATAGCCCACTCCCGAGTAGACAGAAGATTTGAATGAAACCTGCAAAAGATAAAATATTTTCTTTACAATTATTATTTAAATAAAAATGGACTCAGATCGTACTCCTGATTTAAACCCTGTGGGGACATGATACCCAGTTTCTTTATCCAATGGGCCTCCTTACGTAGCAACTCCTTGCCACGATCTCCCCCACGTCTCCTCTTTGATACTGAGTCCAAAATTTGAAAACGCAGTTGACTAATTGTGTGGCCATTTTCGTTGAAGTGTTTGGCTACCGGCTGGTTCAATTTGTTTCTAATGGCTGACTTATGCTCTGTTAATCTATCCCTAATACAACGTATGGTTTTCCCAACATATATTTTTCCGCAAGGGCATTTTAAACTATACACTACATAGGTAGAAGCACATGTATAGAAACCTTTAATTGGGATACGGGTCCCTTTTAGGGGATGATGTATCCATTCACCTTTTACCACACTGCTGCAATGGTTACATCCACAGCATGGGAAGGTTCCATTTTTTTGTTTTTTCAAACAGGGTGTTAGACAGGATGGAGAGTGAGAATAGACTGTTGGGACAGATCAGTGATAGGGTGGTACACCAAAAGACACGGAGAATCCCGTTTGTTAACCAGTTCAATATCTTAAGTGGTGAAATCTCCAAAATAATAAAAAAAGATTGGAGCTTACTAGCTAATAACATCCCAGATAAGGATATCTTTAAATCTTTACCAGTCATGTCATATACAAAGGCAGAGACAATTGAGACAAAATTGGTGAAGGCTGATTTGGGGCCCTCTGCAGGTTATAAACAAACCTTTTTAAAAAAACAAAAAAATGGAACCTTCCCATGCTGTGGATGTAACCATTGCAGCAGTGTGGTAAAAGGTGAATGGATACATCATCCCCTAAAAGGGACCCGTATCCCAATTAAAGGTTTCTATACATGTGCTTCTACCTATGTAGTGTATAGTTTAAAATGCCCTTGCGGAAAAATATATGTTGGGAAAACCATACGTTGTATTAGGGATAGATTAACAGAGCATAAGTCAGCCATTAGAAACAAATTGAACCAGCCGGTAGCCAAACACTTCAACGAAAATGGCCACACAATTAGTCAACTGCGTTTTCAAATTTTGGACTCAGTATCAAAGAGGAGACGTGGGGGAGATCGTGGCAAGGAGTTGCTACGTAAGGAGGCCCATTGGATAAAGAAACTGGGTACCATGTCCCCACAGGGTTTAAATCAGGAGTACGATCTGAGTCCATTTTTATTTAAATAATAATTGTAAAGAAAATATTTTATCTTTTGCAGGTTTCATTCAAATCTTCTGTCTACTCGGGAGTGGGCTATTACCTTGAATGGACAGTACCATATGACAGATAAGCTAATTGTCTATACTATACAGACTCTATATGTAAGAAATTTAAAGTAAAGGTCTATGATGGATACATTTGTATTAAAATAATATGTGCAGAATGAAACACTGTTATATGTTTTAATGATACTATGTTATAATTTGGTCCTCAAGGATACTATGTTATAATATGGTCTGACACTAGGTGGCGGTGTATTTTAGGCTATTTAAAGCCATGTGGTTATTGAATTTTATGCTTGACAAAGAGTGGAGTGCCACTCGAAACGTTGCACTATGTTGCTATGCTGCTATGCAATGCTTTGCAAACAATAAAGGCGGTCTTAATGAAAAATTGGCGTGCTGTCGATGGATATACTTTCATACATAAGTGTGAATACTTGTAGGAATGGGGTTATACATGTAGGAATGAGTAGGATTACACATTATATTGGAGAACCACCTAGTGGGTAGTAATGTCCTGGTGCTTAAAATAGCATGGGTGGCTAAGGTAAGCCATGCATCATTCTACACATATTCCCACGGGGTGGCCATCCTCATTGGCAAATCCACCAACCTGTGTATTCAGAATATTTGTACGGCCCTCCATGGTAGATAAGTGTTTTTAAGATGCCTGTGGGAAAACAAACCCTATGTGATAGCCAGTATCTATATACCCCCTCCAGCGCACATAGTCATCCTCTCAGAGATCTTGACAAAAATTAGCAATTGGGACCCTGTACCTCTGATAAGAATGGGGGATCTAAACATATCCCCTGAATTGGACAGGCACACCCCAAATGGTATACCCTCAAGCCCAATAGCTACCTGGTGCATAGTGTACAATCTAATAGACCCCTGGAGGCATAAATTCCCAACTCGAAAGGCGTACTCCTGCTATTCCACCTCATATATTGCACCTTCAAGAATAGATTTGGCTTTACTTTCTAGACCCCTACTAGCAGACGTAGCAGACATTAACCATCTCCCGAGTGGAATTTTTGGATCATGCCCATCTGATGTTAAGTTTACATTCCCAAAGTGAAATAAGCTCTCCACAGTGGAGGCTACACCCACGGTGGCTCCAAGTCACTGAGGTCTGTAAGCAGATAATTAAAGACACAACTGAATTTTGGACTATCAATGATGGCTCAGCACCTTCTCTGACTGTGTGGGAAGCATCTAAGGCCTTCCTGAAAGGTTCCTGTATGGCATCAATAGTCCACGATAGGAAACAACTTAATAAAAAACTGAGGAACTTGAGGAAGCAATCCAGCTAGCAGAAGAAGCATTTAATAGATCCCCCACATGACAGCACTCCCTTATAGTCTCAAAGGCACATAGACAGTATCACCCCCACCTTTTATAAAAAAAAATAAACTTGTGTACTCCAATAGCGTTCTATTAGAGAAATGCAACAAAGGGGGGGACTATTAGCATACCTACTTCGGGAAACCAATAATCTATCTTCCATCACGCCTGCAGGGCCGCCATCAGGGGGGGACAGGGGGAGAGTTGTAGGAGGCCCGAGGGTAAGGGGGGCCCGGCCACGCAGCACTTACTTGATTAGCTGGGCCCCCCTGCTTTCTGAGAGCTGCTGACTTTGGGAAGGCAGGGCGGGAGCACAGGGGGATATATCTTCTGTCCATTACTTTCCCTTATTGGTCACAGAGTTGTCCCAGTTGAGCTGCTCAGGGATTGGATAGCTGAGGTTTGAACTTCCCCTCCAGCTCATCCAATCACCATGCAGCTTTACTGGGACTTGAAATTCTGTGACCAATAAGGGAAGAAAATGTCACTGGAAGAAGATGCAGCCACCTGTGCTCCCCTCCTGCCTTCTGAAGTAAGTACAGTATTTGAGGGCCCCCCTAAAGGTAACCCTTTATGGTCCCTGTTGTGTGGTGGGGCCCTGGGCACCAATTATTTTTAAACTTCTGGGGGGGTCAAGTTTTTTACATGGACATTTCGTTTAAGAGGAGCCCTGGCTACCAATGTTCTTATAACTGGTGGAGCCCTCTCCACCAATTTTTTTTCTTACCATGTGGGGTCCTAGCCACCAATATTTTTTAATGGGGGGCCCTGACCACAAATGTTTTTTATGGGGGCCCTGACCACAAATGTTTTTTTATTGAGGGGCCCTGACCACTAATATTTTTTTTATTTTTTATTAACATGTGGGAACCCTAGCCACCAATGTTTCTTTTTTTACTGTGTGGTCGGGGGTGGACCTGTGGGGTGGGGAGGGCAGACCTATAGGTGGGGCTTGCGGTGGGCGCAGCCCAGGGGGCCCAGGAAATTTTGTTGTATGAGGCCCTGTAATTTCTGATGGCGGCCCTGCCTGCCTGGAACCTTTGTGACACCCCCAGGGGAATTAATAGCATATTTGCTTGTTACTACCAGAAGCTATACAGATCCAAACAGGAGGGAAATACCCAAAACCTGAGTGAATATCCCCTGGAGGAATTGAACAGACAAGAACAACAACAACTGGAACAGCCACTGACACTTACTGAAATCAATGATTGATGCTCTGGTTTATCTAGCAGACGAGGGTCAATCTCTTGTGGCACTGCTGAGGCTTGTTGCCCAATTTGGGGAAGTCTCGGGGTCCAAGTTAACTTGCAAAAATCCACTTACATGCGGTTAAACCATTCCGGGCTCTCCAACTCAACACTCCCATAAGAGCTAAAATGTGTTCAAATACCTGGGAGTATGGGTCAGTACAAACCCATACAGATACAGAGTGTTACACATAGTCCTGGTTATAAAGCAGCTGGGTGCCAACTGTACACATTGGGCGAACCTCCCACTCAAACTGTTAGGGTGTGTCAACCTCATAAAAATGGTGGTGCTTCCCAAACTGTTATACATAGTTCACAACTCCCCAATCCCACTCCCAAATAACCTATTCACCAGGCTTGACTCCATGATAATAAACAACCTCATATAATCCTCCAAACCCTAACAACCCCCAAAAAGAATGGCAGCTTGGAGCTACCACACTTCTTCTTATACTATTTGGCTGCCCAGCTAGTGTATGTAGCCTGGTGGCTTTCTCCCTCAGCTGAAAATTCTGCCTTCCCCATCTCAGCAGAAGCAGCAGGGTCAATTGAATCATTAGCGAATACCCCCTTAAGGGGAACTACTCAAAGGGGATGCCCACCAATTAAGTTCACAATTAAATATGTTGGTCAACCGGCCAACATATTTGGCAGTCTGCCCGGTGTTGCTCACACCCTGTTTTTTTCCAATTACGAGCTATGAGGCATTTATCTACAGTCAATATGAGATTGGCCTGTTTCTGTACATATCTCTTCAGTCTGGGAAATGGTTTCCCTAAGAGGAATGTTAATGGATCCAAGCGTAGAGTTTGCCCTAGCAGGGGCTCTAATAAAGCCTTCACCCTGTCCAATAATCCTCCAAAAGGGGGCAAGTCCAGAATATGTGGTATCGTGTGCCTTTCTCACACATTGTCTCCAGCATGATGCTGTAGTAGTTGGATATATAGAGTAGTTTAGCAGGTGTCATATACCAATGTGTCAGGATTTTGTAATTTATCTCTTTATGTGTGACACACGTTGAGGCTTTCCTGAGGTTCTCCCATATTGTAGACCAATTGCGAAGAGTAAGCTCCACTCCTAATGAATCTGATTGCTCCCATAGTAACATGTATCTGTGCTTGACAAATGAGAGCTCCGTGTCCGTTGCAAGAATTCCATAAATATCCGATATCAGACCCTGTCTGCTGGATCTAGTAGCCATAATAGTGTCTAGTGGTGCATGGTTCATAGGTAGTTGGGGACCTATCACCCTCATTGCGTAATGTTGTATCTGCAGATGTTGGTAGAAAATAGTATTGCTCAGGCCCTCATGTTTAGCCATACAATTCCTGGAAAGTATAGATTCTGCAGTCAATGGATTGTAGAGGTCTCTTAGCTGCATTAAACCCATTCTCTGCCAGGGAGAGGGGTCAGTCTGTGGGGACCCTTAACTATATTGTATCGTGTCCTGGAGTAGTTCCATATGGCAAGAGTCAGATTTACAGAGTTGAGTTTAATGTCCTTCGTGGGAATCACTTTGTTTATATCCCATAATAGAAAGGCTACAGTATATGGAAACATTGCATCATTTTCTATTGTGACCCATTTACCACAGTGGGACTTGTCAATCCAGGCCACTGCTTGCCGCAACTGTGGAGTCCCTAAAACCCCCCACATAATTGGTGTTGTTAGTAACTTCCTAGCTATCCTATGTGACTTGGACGCCCAGCTAAATTTTGTAATATTGGTCTGTATTACCTTCATAATCTTATTGGGTATATGTATTGGGAGTGTTTCAAAGTGGTATAACATTCTAGGGAGGGATACCATTTTTATTGTGGTCATCCTACCAAACCAGGAGAGTGTATGCGAGTTCCATTTTTCCAGGTCATTATATAGCTGAGAAGTGGGGTGTAATTTTCCCTATAGAGTGTTGCATACGTAGGAGGAATCCGGATCCCCAGGTACTTGATATAATCTAATTTCCACTTGTAGTCAAAATTTAATTTCAGGATCTTAGTTTGCGTGTGAGGAATATTTATTGGGAGTGCCTCTGATTTATCTTGGTTCGCTTTATGATTTGAGAGCTTACTCTGCAATAGGGCGTGTAAATTTGGAAGTGATGTCATAGGGTGCGTAATAGTGAGAAGGACATCGTCCGCGAATAAGGAAATTTTGTATTCCTTTTTCTGGTGGGTAATGCCATGTATATTTGGTGAGTTCCTTACTGCATTGGCCAGGGATTCAATTGAAAGTGCATATATCAGGGGCAAGAGAGGGCACCCTTGCCCTGTGCCATTAGATATCTATGGGGTGCCATTTGTCCCAAATACATTTTGTATACAAAACTATCCCTAATACACAGAATGAATGTCTCTCATGGTATATAAGTATTTGTGACCATACACAGATAAAAAAATATACAAAATACTTATTTCTATTAAAGAATGAGAACAAAATCTGGTTAGTGCAAAAAAGGATGTCAATATATTACAAACTCAATTCTGTACATTTAAACAAGCAATATGTCTCACAAATGTATAACCTCCATGTAATGGACGCACTTATGTGCAAAGTTACTTACAGAATGAATTATGTAAAAAAAAAAAAATTGGACATAATATATAATAGTGTAACTAACTAGTGCATGTCTAGCTAGATTTGAATGACAAAATAGTTATTTGTGACAGAAAGCAAGATTTTATAGTACAGGAGTCATTCTTTCCACAAAATGAAAGTTTTGTTTTACAAAACAGATAAAATAACCATTCTGTGAAGCAACACTGTCAGTCACATTCCTGAACCAATAAGAACAAAGCTTATTGCCATATAACAAACACGATGAGAAGTTGCCAGCTCTGCTCCACATGGCTTCATCATCACTAAGGCATAGTATCTGGCCAAGGTTCAGCAGACTTTTACTTTTTACTTTACTAATGCTATTATGCAGAGAGACACAGGATCCTCAATACTTTGACTGGTAGGTAAACAAGTTAGGGACCTCCATATGGGGTTTACCTTGACGTGGTATGGTGGCTTTTCAACTTTATGATCATAACTTTGTAACTAAAAACCATACCTCCCAACATTTTGGAAGTAAAAAGAGGGACAAAAAAAAATTTCTGCACGTAGCGCAGCAATTTTTTTGACCACACCCCTTTCTGTGGCCACACCCCCTAATTACCATGTTTGTTTTACAAAATTTGGCAGGTTATGAAAGTTTGAAAATATTTCTCCTTATCTAAACTGTGTTTTTGTGTCTCAAAATTGTTACAAAGTATCTTAGTTGCACCTGTTAGCTGTTCTGGGCTCTCTGCTAAAAGCCAATTAAGTGAGAAACTTTGTTTCTTTTTCTGGCTGTTCAGTGCAGAGAAAAGAGGGACTTTCCAGTACAAATGAGGGACTGCAGGTTGAGCAGTCAAAAGAGGGACTGTCCCTCCGAAAAAGGGACAGTTGGGAGGTATGAAAAACCCCTGTCTTTGTTAACACATGCATTTGCATATCTACTGAATTACTTAGACAGGGGCCCAGGGAATGTGCACTGACCCATTTGGTTATGCCAGTAGCACTTCCCTTATACTTCTATATATTTTTACTTAGCAATGCGGGTGCTCCCACAACCCCCCCTTTTGTATCTGCTATAGAGGGCACCCTCTAATGTCCCCTCTGCTGCATAGTAATAAACATGAACAAACATTTCCTAAAAGGGCTGCTGTTAAACACTACAGGTTCCTAATTGGAAGTTCTTACAAATGGCTGAGAAATATAATGCTGCACTTATAATGATTGTAGAGAAAGAAAAGTATGCAAAACATAAATATGATCATTTTAGGTGATATGGCTATTCTTATTGTAGTAACCTGCTTGTGTGGCCATTTTGGTTAAAGGACCACTAACACCATTTTTCAAAATTTGAAAAAACGAAAGTATATACATAACTTACCTACAATATGCTGATCTTTCCTGCTGTTAGGGTAAGAGGTTGGAGAAATCCCAAACCGGCACTGTCCCACGGCGTCCAAGGGGTCTCCGCCATCTTCTTCCTTCTTCTTGTTCTTCTGCTGTACGTGCGCGCTGCTGTGGCTCTCTTCCGGGACCGACTTCCGGTTTCGTGACATCACTTCCGGAAGTGACGTCACTTAGCAACCGAGGAGTCTTCAGATGGCGTCGGTAGTGCGGCTTCATTTGCCAGCTGCATCTCCAAGGGAACGGACGTCTTTTGGCTGCTCTCTCTTCACTGCTGACAGGAACACGCTGCTGACAGGAACAGGCTGCTGAATCTTCACACAGGACAGCATCTCTGCAGGAACACGCTGCTGACAGGAACAGGCTGCTGAATCTTCACACAGGATCAGCATCTCTGATCTGAGGTCTGTTATTTTGGTCCTGATCTGAGGTCTGTTATTTTGGTTCCACAGAAAGGGGGGGCCGCCTGGTCTGGGGTCTGGATTTATTATTGGTACATATAGCAGGGGGGATACCTGGTCTGGGGTCTGGTTTTATTATTGGTACATATAGCAGGGGGGCCGCCTGGTCTGGGGTCTGATTTTATTATTGGTACATATAGCAGGGGGGCCGCCTGGTCTGGGGTCTGATTTTATTATTGGTACATATAGCAGGGGGGATACCTGGTCTGGGGTCTGATTTTATCATTGGTACATATAGCAGGGGGGATACCTGGTCTGGGGTCTGATTTTATTATTGGTACATATAGCAGGGGGGATACCTGGTCTGGGGTCTGATTTTATTATTGGTACATATAGCAGGGGGGATACCTGGTCTGGGGTCTGGTTTTATTATTGGTACATATAGCAGGGGGGCCGCCTGGTCTGGGGTCTGATTTTATTATTGGTACATATAGCAGGGGGGATACCTGGTCTGGGGTCTGATTTTATTATTGGTACATATAGCAGGGGGGCTGCCTGGTCTGGGGTCTGATTTTATTATTGGTACATTATAGCAGGGGGATACCTGGTCTGGGGTCTGATTTTATTATTGTGAACATATAGCAGGGGGGCCGCCTGGTCTGGGGGTCTGATTTTATTATTGGTACATATAGCAGGGGGATACCTGCTCTGGGGGTCTGGTTTTATTATTGGTACATATAGCAGGGGGGATACCTGCTCTGGGGTCTGGTTTTATTATTGGTGCATATAGCAGGGGGGGCCGCCTGGTCTGGGGTCTGGATTTATTATTGGTACATATAGCAGGGGGGCCGCATGGTCTGGGGTCTGATTTTATTATTGGTACATATAGCAGGGGGGATACCTGCTCTGGGGTCTGGTTTTATTATTGGTACATATAGCAGGGGGATACCTGGTCTGGGGTCTGATTTTATTATTGGTACATATAGCAGGGGGGCCGCCTGGTCTGGGGTCTGATTTTATTATTGGTACATATAGCAGGGGGGATACCTGCTCTGGGGTCTGGTTTTATTATTGGTACATATAGCAGGGGGGATACCTGCTCTGGGGTCTGGTTTTATTATTGGTACATATAGCAGGGGGGATACCTGGTCTGGGGTCTGATTTTATTATTGGTACATATAGCAGGGGGGGCCGTCTGGTATGGGGTCTGTTTGTTCTTTACACATTTTATAAATAATTTTCTATGTTGTGCTTATAGGGATTGGATACTTCATCTGAATCGCTCCACCTAGATCTCTTTGCTTGGATCGTCTTCACAGATCGAATCTGTTGCATCTTCCTGACTTCAACTTGGATCGCTTCACTTCTACTATTATTGGATACATTGGGAGGGGGGGGCACCTGGTCTATAACTGATAACTGTTCGTCACACAATTTGTGGTATATATATATCAATACAATTTTCTCAATAAGTTTCTGCTTTGCAGCTCACTGGAATTTGATCGCTTCTTCTGGAACGCTTCACTTGGATCACGTTACTTGGATCATCTTCACAGATCGAATCGGTTGCATCTTCCTGGTTTCCAGAGTTCCTTTGACAATCAACTCTGCATCAATTTCGGGTCCCCACTGATCTGAGGTCTGTTATTATGGTACCATTTGTGTGATAGGCATTCATTCGAATTGATGTATTTCATCCAGTCTGGGGTCAGCCGCTAATATTATAGAATACAATGGGGGGGGGGGGGTCTGCTATAACTAAAGGCATCACTTACTAATAATATATTATATTGTTCTATACACATTTTACTAGTGTTTTTTTTTGGGGGGGGCATGGTACGGGTCTTCTATATGTGCCTTACTTACTGATAAATTTTGTCGTTTACACATTTTGTGGTATATATGTCAATAACCTTTTCTGAATACATTTCTATATTGCACTCCCAGGGATTGGATTGCTTCTTCTGGATCACTTCGTCTGGATTGCTTCTTCTGGAACACTTCACTTGGATCGTGTTACCTGGATCATCTTCGCAGATCGAATCGGTTGCATCTTTCCAGGTTTTCTTTGACAGTCAACTGGACTTCACTTTTGGGTCCCCTCTGATCTGAGGTCTGTTATTTTGGTACCACTTGTTTGATGGACATTTCTTCGAATTGATGTATTTCATCAGGTCTGGTGTCAGCCGCTACTATTATACAATACACTGGGGGGGGGGGTCTGCTATAACTAAAGGCATCACGTACAAATAATAAATTATATTGTTCTTTACATATTTTGTGGTAAATATATCAATAAAATGTTATAAAAGACACAATGAACTGCGTTTTACTAGTGTGTTTTTTGGGGGAGGGGCTGCTACTACTTACATTCTTTGGAGGGGGTGGAACATAGTCTGGGATCTGTTATTACTGTAATGGGGCCAAAGGTCTGGGGTCTGCTACAATTATTATTATTTCATACATGGGTGGGACCCATGGTCTGGGGTCTGCTATAACAATAAGTTCATCACTGAAAAATATAACTGATAAATGTTATTGTTCTTTACACATTTTCTGGTAAATATACAGTATAAATAAAATTTTATAAATAGACACAATGAATTAGCAGACCCTGTAACCCAAAGCACTTTGCAGACTCAGTAACAGCTGACCCCCCACAACGCTCTGTGTACTTATAGTAACAGCTGACCCCCCACAACGCTCTGTGTACTTATAGTAACAGCTGACCCCCCACAACGCTCTGTGTACTTATAGTAACAGCTGACCCCCACAACGCTCTGTGTACTTATAGTAACAGCTGACCCCCCACAACGCTCTGTGCACTTATAGTAACAGCTGACCCCCCACAACGCTCTGTGCACTTATAGTAACAGCTGACCCCCCACAACGCTCTGTGCACTTATAGTAACAGCTGACAGCTGACCCCCCACAACGCTCTGTGCACTTATAGTAACAGCTGACCCCCCCACAACGCTCTGTGCACTTATAGTAACAGCTGACAGCTGACCCCCCACAACGCTCTGTGCACTTATAGTTACAGCTGACAGCTGACCCCCCACAACGCTCTGTGCACTTATAGTAACAGCTGACCCCCCCACAACACTCTGTGCACTTATAGTAACAGCTGACAGCTGACCCCCCACAACGCTCTGTGCACTTATAGTAACAGCTGACCCCCCCCACAACGCTCTGTGCACTTATAGTAACAGCTGACCCCCCCACAACGCTCTGTGCACTTATAGTAACAGCTGACAGCTGACCCCCCACAACGCTCTGTGCACTTATAGTAACAGCTGACCCCCCCCACAACGCTCTGTGCACTTATAGTAACAGCTGACCCCCCCACAACGCTCTGTGCACTTATAGTAACAGCTGACCCCCCCACAACGCTCTGTGCACTTAATAGTAACAGCTGACCCCCCCACAACGCTCTGTGCACTTATAGTAACAGCTGACCCCCCCACAACGCTCTGTGTACTTATACGTAACAGCTGACCCCCCCCACAACCTCTGCCGCTAATGGTAAATGAACAGTACTTGTAAATTGTAATTGTTGCTAAGCGATGTTTGTAAGGTGTTCCAGTGTACTTTATGAAACCTGTCTTGTAACGATCTAAGCACCCCCTGTATGATAAAATGTAGACCCCTATGTTCCCAACTGCATTTTAGGAAACTTGTGTTACAAATACTTGTGTGTATCTATGTCCACTGTATCATGTTTGATTAAAAGAAGAACAAAGAACCAATGTTTGTACGTTTTTTATTGAAAAAAATCATAAAGAATAATAAACTACAAATTCAAACATCAATGACAAATAAACAATCACAAAAGTCATCAGTCCAGAGCCATATCAAAAGCATTATAGTCAAATGCCTGTAGAAATCCTCTGTACTGGCCTTTGGGGTCTGGATAAGAGCTGCGGACTTTTTGAACGACACAGTCTCTCTCAGCTAGCAGTCTCACCATTTTTCTCACCCAGTCTCTCTCCCCCCAGCCTTTCTGTCCCTCTCCCAGCTCTTTTGTCCAGCCTTATCTCTTATGTGCTTCTCTTTGGAAGCTATAACAATGCTCTGCATCGGTCGACCTCTGGGGGTGAGCTCACATAAGTATTTCAAGTATTTCCTGACTCAACCAGAATCTGTTTCTCTCTCCTCCCTCATTTGCTCTTTTGCCACAGCGTTCGTTTACTTACACACAGCATTTTTTTTTTTTTTTTTTTTTTTAAACCGCAGCGCAGCCTCTCAACCCGCTCTTCTGTTCCCTCCCACCCTCCCAGTCTGCCTCCCCAACAGCCTTTACCTCCTTTTGGTGTATCGCTACCGTCTCTCCCTCCTCACTCGTGGACTCAGTAAGGCACGACCTTACCTCCTGGCTTCTCCTCTGTGTTCTGCGCGCTGTACTCTGACTTCCGGTTCGTCACTTCCGGTTTTGTGTGCAGGAATAAGACGGGAACGCGCACGCAGGGCGAACTGGTCGCCTTTTCGCCGTTCTACATGGTAATGTAGCAAGGCTATTTTGAAATTTTTTTAAAAAAACCCTGTGTAATTTATATGAATGTATTAAGGCATGGCTATTATTTTTAGCTTTTAGAATGGGATTTTTAAGTAAAATTTTTTGGTGTTACTGGTCCTTTAAGGGCATTCCTGCTGTTTTGCCATTGTTTTATGATTCAGTCCTGTTCCTGTTTCCCTCTTCCTGTCTAAGCTGAGAGCAATAATGGGGCAGGCCACACCTACCTGCAATGTTGTAATAAATGTACCAGAAGTTACTGTGCTTGTCTGACTGTTTTGCCTGAACTAACACAGCAGAATCATTTAATCCACTACCAGCCAGTTTATCACAATTATATATTGCAGTCTAGCCCATCACAGGCCTAATATCCCTTCAATAACATCTGACAAACTCTCAGGGGCATATTTATCAAGGTTCGAATTTTGAATTTGAAAAACTTCAAAATTCAAATTCAAAGAGACCAACTGAAATTAAGTCTTTTTTTTGGCCGAATAGGTCCGTTTTCGAATTTGAGTTGTATGAATCAAATGAATAAGGCATTCGATTTAATTTGATTCAAAGTTTTTCCTAAAAAAAACTTTGATTTTTCAAAGTCCACCAATTGACTCCAAATAGGTTCTAGGAGGTCCCCCATGGCTAAAACAGCAATTCGGCAGATTTTAGATGGCGAATGGTCGAAGTCGAATTTTTAAAGAGACAGTACATGATAAATTGCGATAATCAAATTTTCAATTTTTTTTCAAATTCAAATCGAATTTGGACTATTCCCTAGCTGAAGTACACAAAAATAGCTCGAATTTTTTTCATTCAAAAATTCACCTCGACCCTTGATAAATCTGCCCCTCAGAGTCAGTAATAAGCTTTGTATATGATTGTTAGACTCCAGTGTCTCCTCCTAGCTGTAATCTTGCACCTGTTAGCTTTTAGTAGTCTCTTTATAATGCGGTTAGCTATAGTTCAACTACTACATAATAGGTTCAGCCAGAGATGTGGGACTGATCTATGGTTGCCACCTGGCCAGATTTCACCCGGACATCCCGGTTTTTGGAAGGGCTGCCCGGGTGAAAAGTCTGGATTTCCAAATTAGGAAATCCAAACAGGACACTGAAGTCAATCGCTGATTACTACATAATCAGTCTTGCCCCCTGATGTCACCTGCACTGCCCCCCCACATCACTAGCCCCAATTTGTCCATTTTTGCTGAAAATAAAGGCGGCAACCGTAGACTGGAAATATGCACACATATTCTGTATAGTATAATGAGTGGGTCTTATGAGATGTCTTAATTAACTGTAGTTCAACTACTGCATAATAGTTTTAGACACAGATGTGGGACTGATCATGTGCACACATATTCTGTACAGTATGTTGTGTAGGTCTTATAAGCAGCCACTCATAATACATATATAATGTTTTCCTTAGTGTGAGTTCAGACTGTGCTGCTGAACTCCATCCGCCAGTGGGTCACTCAGCTGCTTTACTGAGCCACATATAACAGATTGATCCAGTAGGAAACATTCACACATGGGTAGTCTCTGCTCACTCACAAACTGTAAAGGTGGCCATACACGGAGAGATCTGCTCGTTTGGCGATGTCGCCAAATGAGCGGATCTCTCCCTGATATGCCCACCTTGAGGTGGCAATATCGGGCTGATCCGATCGTGGGCCCTAGGGCCCAACGATCGGATCCTAACAAATGGTAATGGGCGGTAGGATTGCGGGACCGCATCAAAGAACAGATGCGGCCGCGATCCGAAGGGATTTTTACTCCCATCCGATCACGATCTGGCCGACTTTCGGCCAGATCTCGATCGGGGGAAGCCCATCGGGGGCCCCATACACGTGCCAATAAGCTGCCGACTCGGTCTGTCAGCAGCTTTTATCGGCCCGTGTATGGCCACCTTTACACTGCTTTTGACAAAGCTGCCATAGTGATGCAATTGAAGTCATGTAGTTATTAAACTACAGCTAACTAGGTGACTAAGAAACTGCTTATAAGGCCCACACATCATACTATACAGACTGCGTTTGTATCCCCAGTGTCTGGAGTGGCTGACTAAAGGTGGACATACACTGGCCAATAAAAGCTGCCAAAAGACCAAGTGGTCCCTAGGGCCCACAAACGGATCAGACGAACATCACCCGGTGTCCATACTGGGACAAGATCTGCTCGTTTGGCAACCTCTCCACACCAGACAATGGGGACTCACACACAGTCTGTATAGTATGAGTAGGATTACAAGCAGTTTCTTGGCAGTTTCCATTTCATCACTATGGCAGCTTTGTCAAAAGCATTGTAACAGTTTGTGAGTGAGCAGAGACTACTCATGAGTGAAGTTTTCCCATATGGATTAATCTGGTAAAACAGCTGAATGACAGACTGGCGGATGGAGTTCAGCAGCACAGTCTTGTTGAAACTTTCTGAACTCACTCTGAATAAAATACTGTTTTTCTAATTATATTATTGTATGACATGCACCTGGATTGCTGCTGGGCAAGGAACTCTGCAGTTCATATTTGACAGTATTAATTATACAATGTCCCTAATTAGTGATGGACAAATCTGTGCCTTGAAATTCTCAAAACAGCAAAAATTTGCGAAATGCAATGGGCGTCATGCAACTATTTGGTCCAAATGCATTAAAGTCAATGGGCGTCTGAATAATTTTAATGTGTGTGCCAATTTTACTAGTGCCAAGTTTTCATTTTGATGCAGCGGAATTTTTGATGGCAGTTTATTTGCCGGCAAATTAATTTGCTTGCAATGAAATGTGGTAATTCTTAGCGAATTTGTGTCTGGCGAATTTATTGGCCCATCACTAACCCTAATCACCAAGGCTACACATTGTACGACTTTAGGGGTCATTTATGACTACAGTTGCCATGTTTTTTACCACAATGCAGATGAGATGTCTGACACAGACAGAGATGTCTTTCAGGCCCCTAAATGTCTAGTGGTTGACTTATTTTACCAATATTTATTGAAATTGTATATGAATTAGGGCCTTATGGGGCCCCTATGCCTCCTGGCCCACCCTGCACCCACAGGGTCTACTTCCTCTGTAGTTACACCCCTGCTTCTGGTACATTTATTACAACATGGCAGGTAGGTGTGGCCTGCCCCATTATTGCTCAGAGCTTAGACAGGAAAGGGGAAACAGGAACAGGAGTGAATCATAAGAAAATTGCGTGACTTGTAAATACATAGAAAAGGCTCCAGTTTTTGTGAGCAGTAGTACGACCAATACCTATCATAATAAATGCTATATAAACTGTAACACCACTTTTGTAGTGTATCTTTTGACTTGCAAGAAATGCACCATTCAATATGTAGGAAGTACCACTAGGAATTTAAAATGCAGAATGCGCGAACATATACATAGCATTGAAACCCGCAGTAACAGCACAACAGTATCCAGGCATTTTTTGGAATGCAGTAATGGTGACATAACTAATCTTAAAATCCAAGGAGTAGAAAAGATTTATCAGTCCTCAAGGGGTGGTGACAAAGCAGCGAAACTTCGTTATAGAGAAGCGTATTGGATATTTACATTAGACACGAGGCAGCCAAAAGGATTAAATTTTCGATTTGACGTGGTGTGTCATGTTTAAATAGATTTAAAATAGATATTTATGATATTTTTAAAATATATTTTGGCTTGCCACTGAAGATAAGTCCGCACATGAATTTATTCAGCAGATTTCATTAAGTTAAAGTATGTACATTGTTTCTTTACAGTTTATTTTATTTTATTATATTATTTTATTATTTAATTAAATGTTTAGTTTTTCATTTAGAGTCTGGGAATAAACTAATTAATCAAATTATAACTTTATAGTCGGCAGTTCCGTAGTCTAAGTATTAAACAACGTAGAAGGTAGGAACAGGAATTTGACGTAATCGTATGGATTTGCGACACTCTAGCTAATAGACATGACTAGAGATCATGTAACAAGGTTTCAATATGAGTCTGTGTTAAGAAGCAAAAATGTTTCAGTTTAAAAGTGATGATACATGTGTTTAAGCGATGGATTTAGGTTTTCAGCTTTTTCGCTTTAGAAGTGTTTCTGTAGAATCTAAAAGCATGAAATCAATTTTTAAATATGAAATCTAAATAATATTTAAATATGAAATTCAAAAAGTATAAAGGTGGGCTTGAAGTATTAAATTCAAAATATTAAAATTGAAATGTGCATAGAAATGTTTTATTATGATTTACATGCTTTGTATAAAGTAAGAATGAATTTCCTTAAGATTGCAATTTCTTCTAATTGTATTTTTTCAAATGATGAATTTTTGTAGTAGTAACTTTCCGATTTGTTAAGAGTTAATTGTTTTTAAGTATTAAGTCCGATGGGAGTACCCTAAGTAGGGTCATCCAGGACGTCATTTCCTCTAATTAGGTTTAAATTGTTGTAACGGTCATTTTGTTAACAAGTGCCTATGATTACGTATCTGCTGATACGAAACGCGTTAGGACGCATATCTTTTAACTACATGGAATAAAGTTACATTTTTAACCTCCACGGCCATGGTTGCAGGAGTGCGTGCAGATTTATTTTGAAGACAGAGTTTGCCTAAGCTACGGGTTCGGGGCACGGCACCCGGACCATTCGGCTAACTTGGTGAGTGTAAAGCTGTTTTCTATCATTTAACGATTGGAGTGAAGGGCCTGGGGTTTGGACACCCAGGCCAGATTTTTCTGCTTGGTAAGGATTGCCTAGCGGTCTACATCAACGTAGAAATTTGAGCAACTTGAGCATTACATGCATATATATATATATACACAAAAATAAGGGATTTGACCCGCAAAGTTTATAAGTGATTTATAAGTGATTTGCTCTATTGATATATTATAATTAGTCCAAAGGAGATTGGAGCCGGCATCTTCTCTTTTTTGTTTATATAAAACAGCAGGAATGCCCTTAACCAAAATGGCCACACAAGCAGGTTACTACAATAAGAATAGTAATACAAAAAAAGAGGAAAAAGAGATGACCCATCTAATTGCACCTTCCCATCCATGTATTGCAAAACTCCAGTGAAGTGATACTTAAAACTTAACTTTTAATAAAGCGTTAAAACCAAAGTCTAGATAGCAACATTAAAATAGAGGTTTGGTAGGAGGCTGATAGACTGAATAACAAGGGGCTAGAGGAGTGAAGTCACTAAGGAGTGACGGTTGGTTAGAGAGAATCAATAAATAGTGATTATTTGGCACATTGATCACTCTTTATGTCTATAAAGTACACCAAGTAATAACCCACATCAAGCCACCCCTTCACCCACTTCAGTATCCCTCCCTTCTGGTGTACGGTCGAACTGCTGAGGTATTAGAGTAACAAGACCTCAATTCAATTAGGTTCTTTCAGAAACCAGGTGTATTTAGATACTGGTATCGAATTATCAAACCCATGGATTGTCCGATAAACCAACCCCTTCACCCTCCAAGGTCCCCTCCCGATCCGATTACCCCAGTTATAGATTAGTTGTCCCTATCAGACGCCTACCTAACCAAAAGCTAAAAATGACCCTGCACACCATCCTATTATAAAATCCTCTGCGTCGGATGGACGGTGCTCCCCAACCTCTAACTCTTTAATACAATAAGAATAGCCATATCACCTAAAATTATCATGTTTATGTTTTGCATACTTTTCTTTCTCTACAATCATTTTAAGTGCAGCATTATATTGTAAGAACTTCCAATCATGAACCTGTAGTGTTTAACAGCAGCCCTTTTAGGAAATGTTTGTTCATGTTTATTACTATGCAGCAGAGGAGACATTAGAGGGCACCCTCTATAGCAGGCCAGATACTATGCCTTCTGTGAATCAATACTGTCAGTCACATTCATGAACCAATAAGAACAAAGCTTATTGCCATTTAACAAACAAGATGAGAAGTTGCCAGCTCTGCTTCACATCATGCATCACATGATGTGAAGCAGAGCTGGCAACTTCTCATCTTGTTTGTTAAATGGCAATAAGCTTTGTTCTTATTGGTTCATGAATATGACTGACAGTATTGATTCACAGAATGGTTATTTTATCTGTTTTGTGAAACAAAACTTTCATTTTGTGGAAACAATGAATCCTGTACTATAAAATCTCGCTTTCTGTCACAAATATCTTTTTTGTCATTCAAATCTAGCTTGACATGCACTAGTTAGTTACACTATTATATATTATGTACATGTTTTTTTTTTACATAATACATTCTGTAAGTAACTTTGCACATAAGTGTGTCCTTTACATGGAGGTTATACATTTGTGAGACAGATTGCTTGTTAAAATGTACATAATGGAGTTTGTGATATGACATCCTTTTGTGCATTAACCAGATTTTGTTCTCATTCTTTAATAGAAATAAGTATTTTGTATATTTTTTTATCTGTGTATGGTCACAAATACTTATATACCATAACAGACATTAATTCTGTGTATTAGGGATAGTTTTGTATACAAAATGTATTTGGGACAAACGGCACCCCATAGATATCAGTATAGTAGAGGAGAGGTATCCTTCTATTTTAACTGCTGCTGTGGGGTTAGAGTATAAAGCTGTTAACACTTTCCGGAAGGGGCCCTCAAACCCCATCAGATCTAACACCTTATTCATATATGCCCAATTAAGGTGGTCGAAAGCCTTTTCTGCGTCTAGACTCAAGACCAGGAGGGTGGTTTTTGCTGTATTCGCTATATCAATAAGGTTAATCACCTTCCTGGTGTTATCCCCTGCCTGTCTATTGGTGATGAATCCCACCTGATCTTGGTCTATCAGCGAAGGCATAAGTGTGGTCAGGCGGTTGGCCAGTATTTTGCTGAAGATCTTTAAATCTGCATTTAGTAGAGCTATTGGCCGTTAGCTGGCGCAGTTTTGGGGGTCCTTTCCTTCCTTCAAAATCAGAGAGATGTGGTAATACAGCATGGAGGGTGGTGGAGTAGAGCCTTCTAAAATCTTGTTAAAAATTGTGAGCAGTTGTGGCCCTAGCACCTTATAATAGGTAAGGCCATCTGGTCCCGGGGCCTTTTTTACTGGCAAGAACTTGAGTGTGTCTTGCAATTCCTCATCTGTGATGGGGGCATTGAGGTTAGTTTTGGCTTTGTTAGTTAGTGTAGGAAGTTCTGATGGAGACAACATATCTTGGATGTGTTGTTCTAAATCTTAAGAGATTTTTGGTATGGGGGGGTGGCAAGTTGTAGTGTGTTGTAGTAGCTCTGAAATGTATTAAGGATCTGGTCCCTAGTGTGGGCCAAATTGCCTTGATTGTTTCGGCTGGCTAAGATAGCTCTCAGGGCTTTTTGGTCCCTCAATTTACGAGCCAGGAGTGTGTGGGCTTTATTACCGTATTTATAATATTGCTGTCTTATATATGTGTTTGCCTTTTCTGCCTGTGCAATAGCTAGGTCCCTTAATTGTCCTCTAATTGAGGTGATGTGTGCTAATGTGGAAATAGTCGGGTTCTGAGCATATTTGCTTTCTAGTTTTTTAAGTTGTTGAGTTAGTAGCATTCTGCAACGAGTAGTTGATTTTTTGAGATTAGTTGCTATTAGCTCCCCTCTTACCCACGCTTTATGTGCTTTCCAAGTCGTGAAAGGGGAAGGGACTGAACCCTGATTTCTCTCAAAGTAGTCTTTGAGTCCTGTTGCTAACTGTGAATTGGTGGCAGCATGTGCCAACAGAGTCTCATTGAGTCTTCATTGGAAAGGCTTTCTCTGTGTTGGGGAAATATTTAGTGTTATCTCGACCGGAGCATGGTCAGACCAGGTGATTCGGTGGAAATTGTAGTTCACTAAGGCTACTAGGGAGTCATGGTTAATCAAAAAGTAGTCTAATCATTTTTGGGAGCCATGAGGGTGGGAGGAGAAGGTGTTGCATGACAAACCCTCCATGCATCATATAGACCTTTATTTCATATGAGCTGTCTAAATTGTTTGGAACTCTTTTTTCTCTCACTGTTCGCTGGTTTCCACACCCTATATAAAGTTGGTGAGTACCACAATTTTCCTCATCACCGTTTTTAGAAAGGATATATGCTTTTCGTTTGGAGCATATACACACGCTATAGTTATTTTTCTATTATTTAGGTGTCCCTGGAGTATAATATATCTTCCCTTAGGGTCAATCTGTGATTTTGTAATTTGGATGGGGCAGTTTTTGTGGATTAAGATTGCTACTCCGGCTTTCTTTACAGGAGTTGAAGCTAAATAGGAAGTGGGGTACTGTTTTGAGAACAATTTGGGAGAGTTGGTGTAGCGAAAATGCGTCTCTTGAACCATTAATATATCAGCCTGTAGCCTATGCACCTCTTTGAAAAGCAGATATCTTGTTTGGGTGCTATTTAACCCTTTCACATTTAATGTAACAAACTTAGCCATAGTCACATTTCAAAATTAGCTGTGGTCTTACCTTCCCTTTCTGATCCAAGGTAGGGGGATCCCCTGGACTCAAAGAACTAATTTCAAAAACAACATTGGTAATATCATAACTCTGAACATATGTAAGAAATGTCCATTTTGGGTATGCCCTTATGTTACATATGAATTTGTGAATTTATGCAAAGTTAGTCTTCCAGCTTACATTCCGCGTCACACCCTTGCACAAATTTCAATATCAAAGGGTTGTCTTGGAATTGTAGCCAGTTTCTACAGGAGCTATAAAACTGATTTTGTATGCAAAAACTTGCTCAACAGGATGTAGGCAAGTTGGGGGTTTATCACAGCATCTTGGCAGTTGGGAGGGTTTCTGTGGGGGCAGGTGAGGACCCAGAATAAAAGAACGCTGGACAGAGGACAAGGGGGTGCAGCTGAGAGGAGGCAGCTAGAGAGCGGAGAAGCCAGAGGAGCCTGGGACAAGACAGATGTGAGGAATGCAGACCAGAGGGGAAGGCAGAGATGCCGAACTCTATTCCCCTGCCTTTTTGGTATAGACTTGTGTAATGTGTAACTGTAAATATTGTCATTATTTTTTAGTCTAAGTGTAATCATTTATGTATAACAATCAATTGATTTATTTTACAATATATCACTTTACTATACGCTCATTGGTGTGGATTCATTGTCTGCTTACTCAAAAGAACCAGAAACCCTAGTAAGTGGGTTGAGGTAAATAGATATTATTATTAATAATGATATAGTAAACTATATAAAATTACACATAGCAATCATATATTTCTGCGAAAGCTGTCATTAGTAATGCTTTCAATAGATTGCATGTCTGTTGGTGATGTATATGTGGAGCAAGGTCTTTTTGTTCGCCTTGTTCCAAATGAAGGGTGGACCTATCCTTCAATGGGGGTACCATGGGTTAGCACCCAAAAGACCGGAGAGTCTCCATGTTTGTCTCAGTGGTCGAGCAGATGGGAGTCTATTGTGGACTTTATTACTTATAGGTGAGGTGGATACATCATGATGTTTTTCCTCAGCTATGTCGCTGTGGTTTTGGGGACGGTGGATGTTTTGGTGAGCCCGCGGGTGAGCCAGGGGACCTCTGGCGCAAAGGTATGTTGTGAGAGCACACAACATACCCATCCCACATGTGTGGGATGGGGATGGTGTTCGCTGTCGTTGGGTGAAGTTCCATTCTTAAGGCCCAATCTCCTAAACAGGTTGGGGCCCTCAGCTGGGTCCCGTATTTCATAGTGGGTGCCATTGCGGGTTGCTACTAACCGAAATTGGAATCCCCATCGGTAGGGGATACGTTGTTCCCGCAATGTTGCTGTGATTGGTTTGAGGGCTCTCCTCTTGGCCAGAGTGATAGGAGAGTATTCTGACTCCAATTGCTGTAATAATGGCAGAATCCCCATGTGCTTGCAGGGAGTTGTTAGACTGCATTAAACTTGGCTGCAGATTGAATATAAGTGACTTGCCAGTGAGTGGAGACTTGATGGAACATACATGTGACAGCAGGTTATAGAATTTTATTCTTTTTGACTATTCTGACTCCAATTTCTGTAATAGTGGCAGAATCCCCGTGAGACCTCCCTGCTGGGCCTGTATGGAGCTGTAACAACCACTGAGGGCAATCTTTGCCAGATAGCTGAACTCACCAGACACTTGTAGACCACAAAGCTGCTTTATTTGAGGTGGATGGACAAATGTAGCAGTGGATGAATAAGTGCTGCAGGTCAAAAAGAATATTTCCTTCCTAACCTCTGAGCTGTAGCTCCTCACTCATGGAAGGCAGGAGCACAAGAGGATGATGGGAGGAACTGACGTCACACATAAGGAAGGAATAGGAGGAGGGTTTACAAACAAGGAAATACAGAGCTTGCAATACAGCCTTGGTCAGCAGGTGGCAGCATAACAATGGGTATGCATATAAACATAAGCAATTAAACATATATATATTCTAACCCTGATAACTTTAACTGCTGAGGCAGCACACTCCCCGTCTGGTATTTTTAGATACCACTATATTATAATAAACATAACGGCAGTTAAGAAAATGCAAAATAAACATTGAGCAGTTTTGCTTGAAGATCTTTCCTGTGATCTGAAAAACAAAGAGGAAAACAAGCATGCAATGCAATAAACATGGCATTGTAAAATAACCCAATGTCCTTAGTAGGTTCTCCTGTTAAAACCCGTGGGAGTCTCTGTTTTAAGAACTGATGAAGTCAATCAGAGTTCAATTCCAAAGGGTAAGATCAAAACAAGTTAAGTGATGGGCCAATTGAAAGTCTTTGTGGCACGATCCTTAGCAATTTTTGTGACAAGGGTTGAAACTTCAGGATCAATCTCAAAGTCTCTGTCTGGATCCAAGAGACCAAAGATATCTGCAGAAGTTGTAGATTCTGAGTGATCCTTGAGGTAGGCCACAACCACTATGGCCTCAGTAGATGCATCTGAGAAAACATGGCTCTCTCTCTCCTGGTTGGCAGCAAGAGAATTTGAAGTATAGCACCTAAGTATGTGAAGCTCTTCCAGGGCCTTTAAAGAATGCTTCCATGACTCCCATTTTGATTGCTTATCAATTTGTAAGGGAGTGTCCCAGTCCTTAACAGTCTCTGATAGCTTTCTTAGCAAGGATTTACCTTGTATGGTGATGGGTGCTACAAACCCCAGTGGGTCATACAGGCTGTTCACTATTGATAAGACACCATGTCTGGTAAATGGCTTA
Source organism: Xenopus laevis (assembly GCF_017654675.1). Lineage (NCBI taxonomy): Eukaryota > Metazoa > Chordata > Amphibia > Anura > Pipidae > Xenopus > Xenopus laevis. Next base: position 55,718,966 of record NC_054383.1, read on the forward strand.
TCTGCCATGGTAACCTGGAAGCCAAATGTGTCATGCAATAAGTCCCATCTTAAGCCAAGGCTTCTCTGAATGGGTGGCTCATCTGTTCCCAAATTTAAGTCTTTAAATTCTGTGGCATGATCATCTGAATGGAAGGCTTTCATTACAGCTGTACTGTTTGAAGCAATCTTGTGGAGTCTGAGGTTAGCCTCAGAAAGCATACATTGTGTACTTCTGAGTAAGTCAATAGCCTCTTGATCTGTTGGTAAAGATTTAAGGCCGTCATCCACGTAGAAGTCTCTCTCCACAAAGTGTTGAGCATCTGCACCATACTCACATTTACCTTCACGAGCAGTCCTTCTTAGACCATATGTAGCAACAGCAGGTGATGGACTGTTACCGAAGACATGCACTTTCATGCGGTATTCCATTACTTCGCTGTTGATGTCATTGTTGCGGTGCCAGAGGAATCTGAGAAAGTTTCTGTGGTCCTCTCGTACGATAAAACAATGGAACATCTGCTGGATATCGGCTGTGATTGCAACTGGCTCCCTTCTGAACCTCATAAGTACTCCTACAAGGTTGTTAGTTAGGTTAGGACCAGTGAGAAGAACATCATTGAGAGAAGTACCTTGATATTTGGCACTAGAGTCGAATACCATCCTGATTTGTTTTGGTTTGCGTGGGTGATACACGCCAAAGGAAGGTAGGTACCAGCATTCATCGTGTTCTTGTAGTGGTGGGGCTGGTTCAGCATGATCATTGTCAAATATTTTCTTCATAAAGGCAATAAAATGTTCTTTCATTTCAGGCTTCCTTTTAAGGGTTCTCTGCAGTGAGGCAAATCTGGACATGGCTTGCTCATGATTGTTTGGAAGTTTGGTTCTTGTAGAGCGGAATGGCAAGGGTGCGACCCAACTGTTAGAGTTGTCTTTAAAGAATTCAGTGTCCATAATTTTTATGAACTCCTTGTCCTCAATGGAAGGTGCAATTTTGTTATCATCACTTGTAGTATGAAACACTGTATCCCCAAAGTTGTCATCACAGAAGATGGGAGTGACACTGGATACTGGGATCATATACTTAGGATTCTCCTTTACCTCAAAATGATGTGGGCATGGTGTGAAGTGAGTTGTTTGTCCACTTTGCAATACAAAAAAAATAAAGGAGCGAACTTCAGATGGCCTGTGCATTTTGTCTAGACAAACATCGCCCACTATTACCCAGCCTAGGTCAAGTCTTTGCGCATAGGGAGCATCATGAGGACCATTGCACTGTTGCCATACCTTATGGACTCTAAGAATGTCTCTTCCCAACAAGAGCAGGATTTCAGCATCCCTTTCAATGGCAGGAATCTGACTGGCGAGGTGCCTTAAGTGGGGTTGGTGGCATATGCAGCTTCTGGTGTGGGAATCTCTTCCCTGTTATTAGGTATCTCATCACATTCAATTAGTGTAGGTAAAGGCAGATGAATGCTACCTTTAATTGAGGAGATAATGTACCCATTAGCCCTCCTGCCCAGAGTCTCTATATGACCAGCACAGGTATTGAGGGTATAGGGTTTTGCATCTCCCTTGATGTTGAAAATCTCAAAGAACTGCGGTCTTGCCAAAGGTCTGTTGCTTTGTTCTTCAAGCATAGCATAAGTCTTTATTGCTTTCTCTGGTCGACCTTCAGGATATACCTGGACTAGGCATACCTTGGCACAGCATTTGGGACTATAGCCTTCTCCACAGCTTTCGGTACATGAAGTTGAAATCTTTGTTGAAGCAGGAACACATCCTTGTTCCTCCCCGCCATGATTTGAGATAGGGGTTGGAGACTGTGGACTATCAGGAAGAGGTGTTGGATGCATTGCTGCAATATGCTTGTCACTGCTGCACTCGGTGCACTTAATAACAGTCTTGCGGTCCTTAGCTAAATGATCTGAGGAGGCACAGCACTTATAGCAGACCCCAAACTTCTGGAGAAGCTCCTTGCACTCCTGTAAAGACTTTGCCCTGAACCCACGACATTTTTAAGTGGATGTGGTTTCCTGTGAATTGGACACTGACAGTTGGGATCCTCGGTTTTCCCAGTGGAAGCTTTGTCAGCTAAAGAGTCTGTAGCAGGAGGGATGTCTGTTTTTCTAACAGACACAGTGCCACGCAAGTCTCTGTGTTTAGTATCTGTGTTGTCATGCCGTGCAGATGATGAGGCAGAAAGGTTGGGTTCACTAAGGTTGAAGCTTGGATCATTCTTGACCCAGGAATAGTCGCTGATGAATTTGCAGGAGTATGAAGTGGCCCACTTCTCTTGCAGCCCATATGGTAGCTTCAATACTACTGGGTTCACCCCGTGAGCAGTATCCAAGTAGCTGAGTCCTGAGAGACGAGGGTCTGCCTTAGCTAACTCCAGCTCCATCAGAAGGTCACTGAGTTCTTGCAGCTTGTGATTGTCTTTGTTGGTTATTTTTGGGAAAGACTGTAGTCTCTTAAACAAGGCACTTTCTATGGCTTCAGAGCTGCCATAGGTTTGTTCAAGTCTTCCCCAAGCAGCAGCAAGACCTGCATCTGGGTAGTCAACATGCACAGCTCTTAGTCTCTTAACACGATCTGCAGACTCTGGGCCTAGCCATTTGATGAGTAAATCAAGTTCCTCTTTGGCTGTGAGGTTGAGGTCAGCAATTGCAGCTTTAAACGTAGATCTCCAGGCTCTATAATTCTCAGGACAGCCATCAAACCTTGAGAGACTAACGTTAATGAGCTCACGACGTATCATATACCTGGCAAAGTCAGACAGTTCTGATCTCTCACTCTTTGGTGCCTGGGTAACTTGTGGAACCTGGGGGTTGTATAAGCTTCCCAGTGTATAAAGGTGAGATGAGCCAGGATAAAATGAAGTGCCACAAGCATTAAGCAGTGGATTGGTCTGGAAGGCTTTTGCTGGCTCTAGTTTAAACTGAGATTTGTCACTGGAATTCACCTGAGAGATGGTAGGGGGTATCATCTCATGCTGAGTGACTACGTCTGTGTGGTTGGTCTGTCGCTGTGTCAGCAGTGGCAGCTCCATGGTTTGGGTACTGTAAGGTACAGCAGTGTTAGTAGTAACAGGTAAAAGAGACTGACCTGTATTATGAGTTGCAGGAGTTATCCTTGTATTTTGTAAGATTGGTTGATTGTCATTAGATGCATCCTGGTTTAGTACATATTTACTTGTGCGTTCAATAGGATCTTCAGACTCTGCTGGAATAGTGCAGTCTGGTTCATGTGATTCTCCCAGTGCTTGCTCAAGGACCTTTAGTCTTGCAATAGCTGCTGCCTTTTCCTTTTCCATTTGAAGAATTTCTAATTCAGCTTCCATTTCTGCCTTTTTGCGTGCAGCTTCTGCTTGCTGGCGTGCAGCTTCTGTTTGCTGGCTTGCAACTTCTGCTTTAAGTTTACCCTCTCTTTTAGCATAGGAAATTTGCACCTTAACTGCTTCCGCATTAGCACGGGCCTCTATAAGCTTGTCACTTAGTGTGGATTTCCTAGAATAAGAGGTCTTGGAAGATCATGATGTGAGCCTTGATGATGTGGATCTGTGAGACCTAGTCTCTTGCAGGTGTGTAATCTTGAGCTCTGCCTTATCCTTAGCGCTTTGCACCAAAAGGTCTCTTTCTTGGTCTAAGGCTTCAGATCTGGTTAGCTCTGCTGAGGATTCCTCTATATTAGTGTCCTTTAAGAAGGTAGTATATTTAGCAGACAGCCGCTGATAACGTTCATAGTTAGCAGATAAGCGATTTATACAGTCTCTTAAATCGGCTGCGTCATTGTTAGAATGTGAAAGAACGGACATGCATTGCACAGTTCTATCCCATAGTTCTGATAAATTGCTTGAAAACTCATCCCTTGTAATCTCATAATTTTCTCTGGACTTTTGAGATGGCTTTATTATGCGCTTGGGTCTGACGCTTTGCTCTGCAGTATATATGGGGTTTTCTCCCTGGATGTCTGTGAGCTCTGGTGCATGGTGCACTTGCTTAGCTTCAGTTGAAAATGAATGCACAGAGCCTTGCTTAGACATTTTGCACTTTTGCTGAAAATGGTTACTGTCTCTTTAAGAAAGTTACAGCAGTGGCAGGAGTGTGGGGCAAACTGCAGCAGTGTTATAGCAGGACCCTGAGAGCAGTATATACAGCAGCTTAAGCAGCACAATAACACAATCCAGTTGCATAAAACAGTCCTGAACATTCACAGGGAACAGCATGTGCTTGTAGAACCATGTGCTTGCAGGGAGTTGTTAGACTGCATTAAACTTGGCTGCAGATTGAATATAAGTGACTTGCCAGTGAGTGGAGACTTGATGGAACATACATGTGACAGCAGGTTATAGAATTTTATTCTTTTTGACTATTCTGACTCCAATTTCTGTAATAGTGGCAGAATCCCCGTGAGACCTCCCTGCTGGGCCTGTATGGAGCTGTAACAACCACTGAGGGCAATCTTTGCCAGATAGCTGAACTCACCAGACACTTGTAGTCCACAAAGCTGCTTTATTTGAGGTGGATGGACAAATGTAGCAGTGGATGAATAAGTGCTGCAGGTCAAAAAGAATATTTCCTTCCTAACCTCTGAGCTGTAGCTCCTCACTCATGGAAGGCAGGAACACAAGAGGATGATGGGGGGAACTGATGTCACACATAAGGTAGGAATAGGAGGAGGGTTTACAAACAAGGAAATACAGAGCTTGCAATACAGCCTTGGTCAGCAGGTGGCAGCATAACAATGGGTATGCATATAAACATAAGCAATTAACCCTTTAAGTGCCAGCAGAATTTCACATTTTGGTTACGCGAAATGCCAGCCGTTTTTGAAACATTTTGTGCTCTCTCACTTTAGGGGCATTTTCTGAGGGGAAACCTATAGTTTACCTAGGAAAACTATACATTGTTTTTTTCGGTAGAAACTGAGCTTTCTAAATCTGCCTGAGTTTTCATGTATTACCACCTGTGCAAAAAAATTTATAGTGCTAAATACCAAAAAAAAATGAAAAATTACCATTTTTCATCGTATATCAATTTATACCAGAAAAATATTTCATTTTACGGATGAAAATCCAACTGATTTGGAAAGCCTTATGTCTCTCGAACGTGCCAATACCAGATATGTATAGTTTTAGGGAGATTTAGGACTTCTGTACCTCAAAAACTCCCGGCAGTATATTGCCGAATTTTGAAAGCACTAAGGCAGAAAACGGCATGCTTTAGATTCCAAGGCAAAAACTCCTGAAACCGTAGGTTTACCCCAGAAAACCATACATTTTTGAAAAGTACACATTCTGCCGATTACAAAATGGGTAACTATGTCTCTCTACTCCCAACTACCAAACATAAAAGCTTGTCTGAACATAGCGGTTTTTCAAAAAAAAATTCAAAATTCTGAAAAATCATTTCAAAGGTTTTATTTTGCTGCTCCGCATATCCCAAACTATATTAGGTACCAAGAAAAAGCACCTGAAATATGATTGCCAGGGGTCCACTGAACAGTTTGATACCCATTATGCATAGGTTTACCAAAGTATCTGGCATTTAGAGACACCAATATGAAGTTAGCACATCCAAATTGTTCAGGACATTACTTCAGCTACTGAGAAATCAACACATTGACTGCATCTTTTGTGGGGTAAAAACACAGAAATATATGTTTACCCCCCAAACCCATATATTTTTGGAAAGTACACATTCTACCGAATCTAAAATGGGTACCCATGCCTTTCTGCTCCAAACTACTGAGTCGCAAGGCTTTCCCACAATTGTCGGTTTTGGTGAAATATGTGAAAATTGCCTCAAACCTTCAACTTCCCAGCACCATATCACCCATGTATCATTATGCACTAAGAAAAAGCACCCTAAATATGATTGCCATGGTTCCTCTGAACATTTTGGTGGCCATTGTTCATAGGTTTACCAAAGTATCTGGCATTTAGCGGCCCCAAAATGAAGTTAGCGCATACAAACAGTCCCGTGGGTAACTTCAACTAATGAAAAATCAACACATTGACTGCATTTTTGTGGGGTAAAAACACAGAAATATATGTTTACCCCCAAAACCCATATATTTTTGGAAAGTACACATTCTACCGAATCTAAAATGGGTACCCATGCCTTTCTGCTCCAAACTAATGAGTTGCAAGGCTTTCCCACAATTGTCGGTTTTGGTGAAATATCTGAAAATTGCCTCAAAGCTTCAACTTCTCAGTACCATATCACCCATGTATCGTTACGCACCAAGAAAAAGCACCCTAAATATGATTGCCAGGGTTCCTCCAAACAGTTTGGTGGCCATTGTTCATAGGTTTACCAAAGTATCTGGCATTTATAGGCCCCAAAATGAAGTTAGCGCATACAAACAGTCCCGTGGGTAACTTCAGCTAATGAAAAATCAACACATTGACTGCATTTTTGTGGGGTAAAAACACAGAAATATATGTTTACCCCCCAAACCCATATATTTTTGGAAAGTACACATTCTACCGAATCTAAAATGGGTACCCATGCCTTTCTGCTCCAAACTACTGAGTCGCAAGGCTTTCCCACAATTGTCGGTTTTGGTGAAATATCTGAAAATTGCCTCAAAGCTTCAACTTCTCAGCACCATATCACCCATGTATCGTTACGCACCAAGAAAAAGCACCCTAAATATGATTGCCAGGGTTCCTCCAAACAGTTTGGTGGCCATTGTTCATAGGTTTACCAAAGTATCTGGCATTTAGAGGCCTCAAAATGAAGTTAGCGCAGACAAATAGTCCTGTAGGTAACTTCATCTAATGAGAAATCAACACATTGACTGCATTTTTGTGGGGTAAAAACACAGAAATATATGTTTACCCCCCAAACCCATATATTTTTGGAAAGTACACATTCTACTGAATCTAAAATGGGTACCCATGCCTTTCTGCTCCAAACTACTGAGTCGCAAGGCTTTCCCAAAGTTGTCGGTTTTGGTGAAATATCTGAAAATTGCCTCAAAGCTTCAACTTCCCAGCACTATATCACCCATGTATCATTACGTACTAAGAAAAAGCACCCTAAATATGATTGCCAGGGTTCCTCTGAACATTTTGGTGGCCATTGTTCATAGGTTTACCAAAGTATCTGGCATTTAGAGGCCCCAAAATGAAGTTAGCGCATACAAACAGTTCCGTGGGTAACTTCAGCTAATGAAAAATCAACACATTGACTGCATTTTTGTGGGGTAAAAACACAGAAATATATGTTTGCCCCCCAAAACCCATATAGTTTTGGAAAGTACACATTCTACCGAATCTAAAATGGGTACCCATGCCTTATTGCTCCAAACTACTGAGTCGCAAGGCTTTCCCAAAGTTGTCGGTTTTGGTGAAATATCTGAAAATTGCCTCAATGCTTCAACTTTCCAGCATCATATCGCCCATGTATCATTACGTATCACAAAAAAGCACCCAAATTGTGATTGCCAGGGGTCCTCCAAACAGTTTGGTGCCCACTGTGCATAGGTTTACCAAAGTATATGGCATTTAGAGGCCCCAAAATGAAGTTAGCACATACAAATTGTCCTGTGGGTAACTTCAGCTAATGAAAAATCAGCACATTGTCTGCATTTTTGTGGGGTAAAAACACAGAAATATATGTTTACCCCCCAAACCCATACATTTTTGGAAAGCACACATTCTACAGAATCTAAAATGGGTACCCATGCCTTTCTGCTCCAAACTACTGAGTCGCAAGGCTTTGCCAAATTTGGCGGTTTTGGTGAAATATCTGAAAATTGCCTCAAAGCTTCAACTTTCCAGCATCGTATTGTCCATGTATCATTACCAGCATAAAGCATCCTAAATATAAACATACGGGTCTACTAAATAGTTTGATGCCCAATGTGCATAGATATACCAAACTATGTGGCGCACAGAGACCCCCAAATGACAATATGTATAGACATTTTCACGGCTGACGCGCTGGCTGCTGCAACATAACCACCCGGTGTGTGTATTATGCGACATTAGACCACCTAACAGTACAGAGACCCCAGAAAACCATATATTTTCAGAAAGTACACATTCTGACGAATCCAATATGGGTAAATAAGTGTTTCTACTACAAACTGCCAAACTGCAAAGCAATGCTGAACATAACGGTTTTTATCAAATTTCTGAAAATCGTCACAAAGCTTGAATTTTACCCCATTATATGCCCCACATTTCGTAACTTATCAGCATAAAACATCCTAAATATGAACGCCAGGGGTCTACTGAACACTTTGATGCCCAATATGCATAGATATACCAAATTATGTGGCGCACAGAGACCCCCAAATGACAATACTGTATATACATTTTCACGGCTGACGCGCTGGCTGCTGCAATATAAGCACCTGGTGTGTGTATTATGCGACATTAGACCCCCCTTACAGTACAGAGACCCCAGAAAACCAGATATTTTCAGAAAGTACACATTCTGACGAATCCAATATGGGTAAATAAGTGTTTCTACTACAAACTGCCAAACTGCAAAGCAATGCTGAACATAACGGTTTTTATCAAATTTCTGAAAATCGTCAGAAAGCTTGAATTTTACCCCATTATATGCCCCACATTTCGTAACGTATCAGCATAAAACATCCTAAATATGAACGCCAGGGGTCTACTGAACACTTTGATGCTCAATATGCATAGATATACCAAACTATGTGGCGCACAGAGACCACCAAATGACAATAGTGTATATACATTTTCACAGCTGACGCGCTGGCTGCTGCAATATAAGCACCTGGTGTGTGTATTATGCGACATTAGACCCCCCTAACAGTACAGAGACCCCAGAAAACCATATATTTTCAGAAAGTACACATTCTGACGAATCCAATATGGGTAAATAAGTGTTTCCACTACAAACTGCCAAACTGCAAAGCAATGCTGAACATAACGGTTTTTATCAAATTTCTGAAAATCGTCACAAAGCTTGAATTTTACCCCATTATATGCCCCACATTTCGTAACGTATCAGCATAAAACATCCTAAATATGAACGCCAGGGGTCTACTGAACACTTTGATGCCCAATATGCATAGATATACCAAACTATGTGGCGCACAGAGACCCCCAAATGGATATATAGAAGATAAAATTTACAAGGCAAAACAAAATAAGGCAGTAAAGAGTGAAATGAAAAAAAATCCAATAAAACCACAAAAATCAATGTTTTTTTTCCAGAATAGTGTTATCGGCCGTCAGAATCACAGTTTGAATATTTTAGCTGGGCCAAACAGGTTATACGGCTAGAAACAAGTGAACACAACATATGCAGAGCTGAAAATGCAATAAAATGGCTAAAAATTCAATAAAATGGCTAAAAATGCACCAAAATACCCAAAATTGCAATATAATCACCGAAATAACATACAAAAGATATTGCACAGTACGGTTAGCGAATACGCTATTCGTAATGGCAATAAAACATTTTTTTCAGCCAAAAAAAGAGACAATGCGATAAGAAAAAAAAAAAAAGCCACAATGCCATGTATGTGCGTGTGCGTATGTACAAATGGAAAATTACATGTTATGTGCGCGTGTGTGCGTGTGCACGTGTGTGTAAGTGCAGTGAGTGTAAGTGACCCCCCCAATCCCCAAAAATGTATGTGTAAGTGTGTGTAAGTGTGAATCTAAGTGTGTATTACTGTAATAAGTGTGTGTTGGTGTGTTTGTGTGTGTAATTGTTGCACTAACCTGAAAAAATCGCTGGAGACTGTTGCAGGCGATCAGGAAGAGCCCCTGGAAGACATCTGCCTCGTGGTTCCTGTCTGTGTGCTGTGGGGGCGGAGATCGACGATCCGGTGCAGGCTGCAGCAGCAGGACACGTAAGTAACACGTGCCTGCTGCTGTTTTTGGGCCCCTGGGCGATCGCGCCCCAGGGGCCACTCAATCCCCTGCTCTGCTCGTTGCCTAGGGGCAGGGGATCGAAGCGGAACGGAGTGAGCGGCTCTAACAGCCGCTCCTCCGCTCCAGAACCCGGAAGTGCTGCAGAATGTAGAATCTACGTTCTGTGGCATTTCAAGTTACTTTTCCACAGAACGTAGATTCTACGTTCTGTGGCACTTAAAGGGTTAAACATATATATAGTCTAACCCTGATAACTTTAACTGCTGAGGCAGCACAGAGAGAGGTCATTAAAAATCTGCAGTGTGTCATTTTTGTAGGCTACATCTCGTTTATTCCATGTCGCCACTATTATTTTCTCTTTGGAGGTGAAGAAGTGCAGCCTCAGAATTACATCACGGGGTTGTTTTGTTTGTGGGGGCCTCCCAGTCAGTGCTCAGGAAGAGAATTCCTTAAACTTAACAGCTCTTCACAGTTCAGTGTGAAAAAGATGTTTTAAATATTATGAAGAAACCTCCTCTGGTGTATTCTGAAGGACCTACTGCTGAATAAAGTATCAGATAGTTTATTATATAAGCACCTGGTGTGTGTATTATGCGATATTAGACCCCCCTAACAGTACAGAGACCCCAGAAAACCATATATTTTCAGAAAGTACACATTCTGACGAATCCAATATGGGTAAATAAGTGTTTCTACTACAAACTGCCAAACTGCAAAGCAATGCTGAACATAACGGTTTTTTATCAAATTTCTGAAAATCGTCAGAAAGCTTGAATTTTACCCCATTATATGCCCCACATTTCGTAACGTATCAGCATAAAACATCCTAAATATGAACGCCAGGGGTCTACTGAACACTTTGATGCTCAATATGCATAGATATACCAAACTATGTGGCGCACAGAGACCACCAAATGACAATAGTGTATATACATTTTCACAGCTGACGCGCTGGCTGCTGCAATATAAGCACCTGGTGTGTGTATTATGCGACATTAGACCCCCCTAACAGTACAGAGACCCCAGAAAACCATATATTTTCAGAAAGTACACATTCTGACGAATCCAATATGGGTAAATAAGTGTTTCTACTACAAACTGCCAAACTGCAAAGCCAATGCTGAACATAACGGTTTTTATCAAATTTCTGAAAATCGTCACAAAGCTTGAATTTTACCCCATTATATGCCCCACATTTCGTAACGTATCAGCATAAAACATCCTAAATATGAACGCCAGGGGTCTACTGAACACTTTGATGCCCAATATGCATAGATATACCAAACTATGTGGCGCACAGAGACCCCCAAATGGATATATAGAAGATAAAATTTACAAGGCAAAACAAAATAAGGCAGTAAAGAGTGAAATGAAAAAAAATCCAATAAAACCACAAAAATCAATGTTTTTTTTCCAGAATAGTGTTATCGGCCGTCAGAATCACAGTTTGAATATTTTAGCTGGGCCAAACAGGTTATACGGCTAAAAACAAGTGAACACAACATATGCAGAGCTGAAAATGCAATAAAATGGCTAAAAAATTCAATAAAATGGCTAAAAATGCACCAAAATACCCAAAATTGCAATATAATCACCGAAATAACATACAAAAGATATTGCACAGTACGGTTAGCGAATACGCTATTCGTAATGGCAATAAAACATTTTTTTCAGCCAAAAAAAGAGACGATGCGATAAGAAAAAAAAAAAAAAAAGCCACAATGCCATGTATGTGCATGTGCGTGTGTACAAATGGTAAATTACATGTTATGTGCGCGTGTGTGCGTGTGCACGTGTGTGTAAGTGCAGTGAGTGTAAGTGACCCCCCCAATCCCCAAAAATGTATGTGTAAGTGTGTGTAAGTGTGAATCTAAGTGTGTATTACTGTAATAAGTGTGTGTTGGTGTGTTTGTGTGTGTAATTGTTGCACTAACCTGAAAAAAATCGCTGGAGACTGTTGCAGGCGATCAGGAAGAGCCCCTGGAAGACATCTGCCTCGTGGTTCCTGTCTGTGTGCTGTGGGGGCGGAGATCGACGATCCGGTGCAGGCTGCAGCAGCAGGACACGTAAGTAACACGTGCCTGCTGCTGTTTTTGGGCCCCTGGGCGATCGCGCCCCAGGGGCCACTCGATCCCCTGCTCTGCTCGTTGCCTAGGGGCAGGGGATCGAAGCGGAACGGAGTGAGCGGCTCTAACAGCCGCTCCTCCGCTCCAGAACCCGGAAGTGCTGCAGAACGTAGAATCTACGTTCTGTGGCATTTCAAGTTACTTTTCCACAGAACGTAGATTCTACGTTCTGTGGCACTTAAAGGGTTAAACATATATATAGTCTAACCCTGATAACTTTAACTGCTGAGGCAGCACAGAGAGAGGTCATTAAAAATCTGCAGTGTGTCATTTTTGTAGGCTACATCTCGTTTATTCCATGTCGCCACTATTATTTTCTCTTTGGAGGTGAAGAAGTGCAGCCTCAGAATTACATCACGGGGTTGTTTTGTTTGTGGGGGCCTCCCAGTCAGTGCTCAGGAAGAGAATTCCTTAAACTTAACAGCTCTTCACAGTTCAGTGTGAAAAAGATGTTTTAAATATTATGAAGAAACCTCCTCTGGTGTATTCTGAAGGACCTACTGCTGAATAAAGTATCAGATAGTTTATTGAATTATCTCACCTTAAGTGCCTCTTCTCCAGTATAAACATTTCCATTTTGGTTAACCTTTCATTATAACTTAGATTATCCATACTCTTAACAATAACTTCTCTGGAACTGCACTGCATATTCCAGATGGAGAATGTCCCTCCCTTCCTGCCAATCTGTATTCCAGCTTCTGATTTACATTGCTTTCTATAGTTATATTATCCACAAGTAACTCTAAGCACTTATGCATGAAAGATTTGCCTTACTTAGTCCTATTATGGGTATAAGTGGGTTGAATAATTTCGTTTGGTTGTGCAAAATGAAAGTTCAGCATAAAGGGGTTGCTCACCTTTAAATTAACTTTTAGAATCATGTAGAGAGTAATATTCTGAGATTTTTTTAATAATTTGTGTTTTTTTAAGTTATTTAGCTCACTAGTTTGCAATTTCAGTAATTTCAATACTAGGTTACATATTACCCTAGAAACCATGCACAGATTTTTATTTGACACTGGAATATGATTAGCCGAGGGCCTGCATAGAAAGATGAGCAATAAAAACTGGCAATAACAATTAAATTTTAGCCTTACAAAGTATTAGTTTTTAGATGAGGACAGTGACCCCAATTTGAAAGCTGGACAGAATCAGAATAAGTAGGCAAATAAAAAAAAACTATAAAAAGAAAAAATGTCTAAAAGTGTCTTAGAATTAGCATTTCTATAACATGCTAAAAAAGGTGAACCAACCCTTTAACCAAACCAATGTTTAAAAAGGGGGTATACTGTTCCTTTAAAGAAGAACTAAACCTTAATTAAAGAAGTAGGAAAGGAATGTTGGGCTTCTATACCAGGCCAAGGCAACCACAGCCCTTTAGCAGTGAAGACCTGTGCCTCCAAAGATGTCCCTGTAGCTCCCCATCTTTTTCTCTGCTAATTCACTGCTAGTGATTAGCGTAATTTTTCACCAGGTTTCACTGCATAAAAACATGCTGTGTTCTGAAAAAGTCAAAAAAACTGCCCATTGACTTCAATGCATTTTGCAATGCATTACGCCAGCACCACTTAGATGTTGTTAATGAAAAAATCTTATATCGTTTAGCTGGTACATAATACCAGCAATACATTCATTTAAGTAGTCTTGTCGATTTAGTGCAGTTGAATATTAACTTGAATGCGCTGTTTAACTCCTGTGGATAAATTATAATACTTAAATCCGGCAGCCACTTAATGGAATGTGGATCCAATAAGTCTTGAACTGTGTCATTTAGTATGGCATAGTATTGAGGTATTTTGGTAGAAGCTCGGGCCAAAGAAGTTATTTGAGTAGATGGGATCTTAATTTTACAGATCTCTGGTGCGGCGCAGCGCCTAGCGAGGCGCGCCGTGACTGTCAGGGAGAGGGGAGCGCGTACCCGCCCCCCCGCACGTCGCAGCAATGACGTCATCGCTCGGCGCCGTGTTCATTTATTAGTGCTGCGCGCAAGTGCGCAGTCTCTTTGTGCCTGCTCCCTCCCCTATGCAACGAGTGTGTTCTGGGTAAGATTAGGGGCTCAGCAGCATCAAGCTGTTTCCCCCTTCATTAGATTTTTTCCTACTGCACTCTGCCCACCCTGGTTTTTTTTTTTTTTTTTGGCCAATTCACTCTCTTTTTGTGAACATTAACATACCATAATGGCTGATACATTTATACAACAACTAAAGGCCAAAGTGGCAGCTGAGGGGGTGGATTGGCTACAGGAGTTTATCACCCCTAGGCAGCAGCCACCTATAAGAACAGGGAGAAAGGGGTTTAAAGTAGTTAACACTCGGCCTACTAGATTAAGTCCCAGTCCACCTCGGACTAGGAGAGGGCCCCTTTCTACCTCTGCACGCAAAGCTGCACCCCCTCCCCTTTCAACAGTTACCAGTGATACCACAGCTCAAGCCGCTACAGCAGCATCGGCTGGGAGCCACACAGTTTCCAATATCATACATCAGGTCAGTGGTACGGCTGTTTCTACTAGTCGTACCGATGCAAGGGGTACTCATTCGCCTAATGTCATTCCACCCACTCAAAATAAACCCCCCATTAGACATGTGCCACTAAAAGGACGTTCATCTGGTCCTGTTTATCGGGATTCTGAGTTGGATATTGCCGTTTTTTCATCCAGCTCAGAAGAAGGTGAACTTCCCCTTTTTGATCCGCCTCCAGCCAATTCTGGGATTGACATTTCTGTTGAACCCTCTACTGCTGTGCCTACAGAGAGCGCAAGGGCAGCATTTCCCGTCTTACAGATTTGTCCATCCCCCCCAGTTCCTGCTCCACCTTCTCTGTCTAGCAGGGGTCACGGGCGGGTGCATAAGAGGAGATCCCACTCTTTTCACAGGGATTCAGATACCCGGAGCTCTGGTTGGCGCAGCTGCCACTAGACTGCTGGAAAAAAGTCCCGCAAGGCTGTACGGCATAGAGGTGCTACCAGACACAGCAGTTCTGAGTCTTCATGGGCAGAGTCGACAGTTACAGGCTCTACCTCGTCACAGACTGCTTCCTCTTCTGGCAGTTCTACATATCACCATCGTCACTCCAGGCGTTCCAAGAAAAGAACTTCATGGGGCAGGACTACAGATGCCCAACTAGGGGCCTCTTCAGCCGGCGCTGCCACACCATTACCAGGTTCCTCTACGGCTACACAAGCTCATGGTGAGACATCCTGTCTAGGTACATTGGGTGAGCCCCCAGCCAATTCCGATATACTGCTGACCTTACGTTCCATTATGGGTAAGCTTGAAGGTACTCAAGGTCAAACTACGTCTGATAACAAGGTGGTGTTACCTCCCCCATTAAAAGATACTCATTTTTGTGGGGTTACGCCTCTAGGTTGTCATATTACTTATGAGCTCAGGGAAAAAATTTGGCGAAATGAATACATAGATATCTGGTCCCTTGTTTCCTCTGAACAACCCACAGTAGAACGGGAAACATGTTTTGATAGACAGGAGGATAGAAAACTGAGAGTTGCAAAAACTTTTGGTAATTGGCTTCAAGCCTTTTCAGTGTTAGCATGTATAATTGGTCAGAAGTCTCCGGCAAAATGTTAAGAGCTTTTCATATACCTAGATATAATTTACAGTGCTTACAGGACTCATGGGGGTTCAGCCTGGTGGCGATACGATGAGGAATTTAGACGTAGATTGGCACTGAAACCAGACTTAGGTTGGGATAATAAAGCTACTGATGTGTGGTTGCGTCTAATGACGACCCAACGAACACACCCCTTTCAGTACCCTGCCGCAGCACAGAATGCTATTGGGGCGTCCAGTGCTGCGGCCCCCCGACGCCCCGGAGCTTGCTGGCTCTTTAATGAAGGGCATTGCCGATTCTTTGGTTCCTGCAGATTTAAACACGAATGCTCCTTCTGTGGAGGAGCACATTCAGCGCTCCGCTGCTTTAAAAAACCTAGTGTCCCCCCACGCCACACAATCACAGGTAGGGTTGAGAACCCCAGTGAGCGTGCAAAGGATGTCCCCGTGGTTAGACATGTACCCCAAGAAGCAGGAGGCCGCCCTACTTAGGGATGGTTTCACATATGGTTTCTTTATCCCTTTCAGATATAACGCAACCCCTACCTTTGCTAACAATCTCAAATCAGCAGTTGACTACCCAGATATAGTGGCATCAAAATTGAAAAAGGAGGTCGAATTAGGTAGAATAGCCGGCCCCTTCGATTTCCTGCCCATCCCTAACTTGAGAATTTCACCGCTGGGTGTTGTACCCAAGAAAGAACTGGGTAAATACCGTCTTATTCATCACCTCTCTTACCCAAAGGTGATTCTGTCAATGATGGGATCAGTAAGGAGGCAGCAGCCGTGACTTACGTCTCTTTTGACAGGGCTGTCACATGGTTAGAAAAGCAGGTCCAGGTTCCCTATTAGCAAAGTCTGATATTGAGTCCGCTTTCCGGCTCCTTCCAGTGCATGAAGTTTTCACTTGTTGGGTTGTCAATTTGAAGGTTACATGTATTACGATATGTGCCTCCCGATGGGATGCTCGATATCATGTAAATATTTTGAAGTATTTGGTTCTTTCCTTCAGTGGGTTATCCGGAGAGAATCTGGCCACAATTCTATTATACATTACTTGGATGATTTTCTTTTTGTAGGGCCACCCTCCTCCCACACGTGCAAATTGCTTATAGATACATTCAAATTCTTTATGAGCAAATTTGGGGTACCAATTTCTCATGACAAAACGGAAGGTCCCACAACCTCACTTTCCTTTTTGGGAATCGAGATAGACACAATACGGATGGTTTTTAGGCTGCCGCAATCCAAACTCACTGACTTGTTGGAAAAAATTAATGGGGTGATGCAGGCCAAGAAAGTTACTTTACAACACATGCAGTCCCTCAAAGGCCTTTTGAATTTTGCTTGTCGTGTGATGCCGATGGGTCGGGCTTTTAACAGACTGCTGTCACTGGCCACAAAAGGTATCAAGAAGCCACACCATTTTATTCAGGTGACACGGCAGATGAGAGAGGACTGGTATGGCATTCTTTCCTTCAGGAGTATAATGGGCACACTTGCATGTGGGAGGAGGAAGTGTCTAACCAGGAGTTAGCCCTTTACATGGACGCATCTGGAGCCATTGGTTTTGGTGCCATATATGGACACAAATGGTGCGCAGGCGGCTGGCCTGAAGGGTGGGCACAAATTGGACTTTGCAAAAACCTTACACTGCTGGAACTCTTCCCCATTGTGGTGGCCACTGAACTCTGGGGGCAGTGCATGACCAACCATACAATTTGTTTCTGGACTAACCTCTGCTTCCCTTCCAGTTCTTGCCCTGCTCCGGCACTTGGTGCTAAGGTGCCTTGAACATAATATTTGGTTCCGGGCTCAACATGTACCAGGTAAATGCAATGCCGCTGCTAATTCTCTTTCTCGTTCGCAGTGGCTAAAGTTCCGGCAGCTAGTTCCTGGAGCGGACAAGGAGGGATCAACTTGCCCAATGTTCTTATTCTACCTGGTGGAGAACAGCTTATGAACATGGTCAGGACATCTGTTTCACCGGCCACTTGGAGAGGTTATGGTAACACTTTTGAGGAATGGTTATCGTTTGGGAATGGATGTAACCTGCTGGATGATCATGTGCGGCTGCAGATTACAATTGACTACCTCCTTGATTTACAAAATAAGGGGAAATCCGCAGGAGTGGCCCAGAAGTGCCTATCGGGCATAGCTTTTTTCTTTAAATTGTTGGACCTCAAAGACATGACGAAGCATTTTGCCATACTCCAAGCATTAAAGGGCTGGAGGAAACAAGTCGTCTCAAAGGATACCCGTAGACCGGTGTCTTTTAGTCTTTTACAACAGCTGATTAGCTCCACCCATGAGGTTGTAAAAACTCATTATGAAGAGGTCCTATTTGCCACCGCTTTTAGCCTCACATTTTTTGGTGCCCTTAGAATTAGTGAGCTAGTTCCTCCCAGCAAGACAAAACCGGGGGGCCTTTTAGCTGAAGACATTGTCCTAGGAACTGATTTTCTTAGATTCCGCATCAGGAAATCGAAAACTGATGTATACGGCAAGGGAGCATGGGTTACTCTGCTGGGAATAAATAGCCCAGGGTGTCCAGTCGGACTTGCACGATCATTTTCCTTGCTGCGAACCCATGGTGATAGATTTTTGACTCACTAAAATGGTTCCCCCCCTTACACGTTTCCAATTCAATTCGATTTTCATAAAATGTTTAGCCAACTTAGGGCTGGGCATCAAAGATTTTGGTACTCACTCCTTTAGAATAGGGGCAGCTACCGAAGCCAGTTTAGGTGGTATGGGCGAAACACAACTTAAGCGGCTCGGGTGGTGGAAATCTGATTGCTACACCTCCTACATCCGGCCGGGTTTGCTGTTTAACTAAACATTTACTCATTTACAGGTACCTTTCCGCCTGTTGTCCTCCTGGTGGGTCATTCTTATATACATCGGGCCCGGCGGCGTGCAGAGTCCCGCCCATGAGGGCTCCATCTCGGCTTCAAAGGGGTGCATGTGCACTGGAATGGTATACCCGGATTGCGATGGCTTCTTGTCCTCCCTGAGGTTGTTAGCTTCAGTAAGAACTACAACGGCCCATTGGTGCTTGTTGTACACGCTGGTGGAAACGATTTATGTTACGTTAGGATAGCTGAGTTAATATCCATTATAAAATTTGATTTTGACCGCTTACCAGCCTTTTTTCCAAAAGTAATCATAGTCTGGTCAGAGATTGTCCCCAGGCTTGTGTGGCGTGGCGCACGGG
Organism: Xenopus laevis; assembly: GCF_017654675.1. Taxonomy (NCBI): domain Eukaryota; kingdom Metazoa; phylum Chordata; class Amphibia; order Anura; family Pipidae; genus Xenopus; species Xenopus laevis. Next base: position 55,737,727 of record NC_054383.1, read on the forward strand.
ACGTTTCCGCAATTGAACGTACCAGGAGATTGGTAAACATGAGAGTCTCACGTTTTGCACACGCAAGGGGCTGGGTGGCCATCCGCCACCAGCAACTAGAGGGTGATAATTTGGATTTGATGGGTCCAGATGGTGTTCATTTGACCGACATTGGCCTGGATATTTTCCTCTCAGGTATACAAGATGGGGTTGAAAGGGCGCTATTCTTGTTGGGTGGAGGTCGGAGTTCAGTGTAGGGGTACATGAACTCCTTGTGGCGAAAAATGGTTTTGATCCTTGCCTTTGCACTTTATGAAAAAATAATTGTTCTCACATGCCCATTGCTCTTGCAATGGCCAGCATCGGTGTTCTTTGAGTTTGAATAAAGGGTTAAGTCGGTTTAAGAAATATGTGTTTATAAAGGTGCAAGGATCTTTATATAAAACATGATTAATAAAAGCTGTGTCCGACCTTCATCCACAAGTTAGCCTCCGAGTTCTTTATTTGGGCAATTCAAGTTTAAAAAGAAAGGGGGGATTGGTGTTCTTCCCTGCAGTCTCTGGTGCGGCGCAGCGCCTAGCGAGGCGCACTGTGACTGTCAGGGAGAGGGGAGCTCGTACCCGCCCCCCGCGCGTCGCAGCAATGACGTCATCGCTCGGCGCCGTGTTCATTTATTAGTGCTGCGTGCAAGTGCGCAGTCTTTTTGTGCCTGCTCCCTCCCCTATGCAACGAGCGTGTTCTGGGTAAGATTAGGGGCTCAGCAGCATCCCGCCCACCCACCCCTCTGTTTTCTTGTTTTTCATTTAGAAATGCTAAGCAGTTCTTTTACTTTGTATCTGTCTGTTTCGTTTTTTACTATTCTGCAGAGAAATTGTCACAGCGAAAAATGGTTTTGATCCTTGCCTTTGCACTTTATGAAAAAATAATTGTTCTCACATGCCCATTGCTCTTGCAATGGCCGGCATCGGTGTTCTTTGAGTTTGAATAAAGGGTTAATATGTGTTTATAAAGGTGCAAGGATCTTTATATAAAACATGATTAATAAAAGCTGTGTCCGACCTTCATCCACAAGTTAGCCTCCGAGTTCTTTATTTGGGCAATTCAAGTTTAAAAAGAAAGGGGGGATTTGTGTTCTTCCCTGCAGTCTTAATTGTTCTGAAATAACTTGTTGTAAATATGTTAAGAAAGATGAAGTTGAAAGGTCTTATTTTAATCACAGTTCCTCAAAGGATAATAGTTTATTATTATGCATTAAGCCTTATATGGAATGAATCCCTGCTGTAAGCCATGGTTGTGGATTCAAGTTAGGTATGATACCTGTCAAGGCTGTAAGCAGAAAGTTTGGATAAAAACGATGTTTAATAGAATCCACATGTATGACCTTATCCCAAACTTGGATTGATGCCTGGTTAGTCAGAAACGGTGTGCATATAGGTAGCCTTCATTTAGGTGGTATCCAAAGAAGCTGTGCTAGGAGACACATGGAATTTGTAATAAATCCTTCCTTTTGGGTAACCCACTGAGGTTGGTTATCAAATAAGAAAATCCTTTGTATATAATTTAAATTAACAGATTTTTAATATTTCTTAAAGTCCAGGAGACCCAGGCCACCTTGAGATTTACTTTTTATAAGTATATTTGTAGCAATCATTGGTTTGGAATGTTTCCAGATAAATTTCAGTATTACTTTACGTAATAAAAGTAAAAACGTATTCAGAAGCACTACAGGAATAGTCCGTAATAAATATAATAACTTTTGAGCAACATAGTTTTCACTGTGGCCATCCTACCTATCCAGGATAAATCTTTTGTTTAACAGCTTTGCGTAAACAATTCACATTTTTCCAATATTGGACGAAAATTTGCATTATACAAAGATTTAACTGAAGTCCCTATTTTTATACCTAGATACGGGACACATGACTTCTGGCATAGAAACATGAAAGAGGATTTTAAAGCACTATTCCACGGTATCCATATAGGTAAAGCCTACGATTTTAATTGGTTTATTTTGTAATACGTTAAATTAGAAAAATTATAGGATAGGATAATAGCATCTGCAAATAATGATAATTAAGAGTTCATAGATCCAATAGTGAAGATCATGCGCCAATTATAACATCTCTCCAACTCCCTAATTCACAGCGTAAACAGAATTTCTGGAGGCTAAATGACTACCTCATTAAGGATCCAGATATCAAAAAAGAAATCACTCTAACAATACAAAACTATTTTAAGGAAAATTATACGGATGGCATCAACCCTTGGACATTATGGCTAGCGCATAAATGTGTTATAAGAGGAGAACTCATAAAAATATGAGCTAGGAAAAAAGCAGAAAAACTAGAAAAATTTAATTCGCTATTAGATAATATTAAAATGTTAGAATCCCAACATAAACGTTCCAAACTAGTATCAATCTTAACACAACTCACGCAAGCTCGCAAAGAGTTAAGAGATTTGTATACATTACATATGGAAAGAGCCATAGAAGCAGGGAAAAAATGGTTCTTCGAACACGGCAATAAATGTAGTAAAATGCTAGCAGCAGCCCTAAAAAAGAAAATGACCAGAAACCACATAGGCTCACTCAAAAATACCAAGGGACGTATAACATACAATACCTCGGAAATAGCAGAAATATTTTGCTCATATTATGATAAATTATATAATTTACAACAAATGCCTACAGATCAGCAATAGCAACAAGCAATATCTGAATATCTAAAAGCAGCCACTTTACAAAAAATTAACACCGAAAATAAAGAAAAATTGGAAATGCCTATAACATCTGAGGAATTCAGTCATGCAATCAAACTGACAAAGTCGGGTAAGGTCCCTGCCCCTGAAGGGTATATATTTATATATTTCATATTATAAAGAATTGGGCAATTACTTAACCCCACATCTCACTAAGGCGGTTAATGCCATACCCATAGGTGGTACAATCCCCAAAGAAGCATTAGAAGCACACATAACCGTTATACATAAGAAAGGGAAAGACCCCCTAGACCCTGGAGCTTACAGACCAATTTCTTTGTTAAATATGGACATTAAGCTATACTCCAAAATACTAGCATTGAGACTGCAGTTAATTCTCCCCCAAATAATCGACCCAGAACAGGTAGGTTTAATCCCGAACCGAGAGGCAAGGGATAGCACCAATAAACTTTTCAGTATTATGCATAGATGCCGCAATGACAAAATACCATTAATGCTCACCGAAAAGGCATTTGATAGGGTACAATGGGATTTTATACAGGGTACTCTAAAGACTAGAGGCTTAGGCCCACAAATTAAATTAAGAATAATGGCCCTATATACACAACCCTCAGCTAAATTAAAAAAAAAATGGTACCCTCTCAACTCCTGTTCATATACATAACGGAACCAGACAGGGGTGCCCCTTATCTCCCTTGCATTTTGTACTGTCCATATAATGTTTTCTTAACAAAGGCACAATCCAAGTATTTAAGGTATACAATTAGGAGCAAAATGCCACAAAAGCGCAGCATATGCAGATGACCTACTATACTTTATCCGTCAACCACACATAACACTTCCAAATTTGCTCAAGGAGTTCAAAGATTATGGAAAACTAAGCAACTTTAAAATAAACTTTTCAAAATCTGAAGCCCTAAACATTTCAATCCCCCAACCAGACTTTAACTCTGTTATGAATAATTTTTCATTCAAAATTGCACAGAATCATATCACATATCTAGGCCTCAAAATCTCCCCCAATATAACTAAAACAGTCCAGCTTAATTATCATACCTTACTAAAACAGGTTCAACAAGACCTAAATGATTGGTCATAGTAACATAGTAACATAGTAAGTAAGGTTGAAAAAAGACACATGTCCATCGAGTTCAACCTTTTTTTTTTTTTTTTTTATTAACTACCTATCTGCCAGTTGATCCAGAGGAAGGCAAAAAAAACCCATCTGAAGCCTCTCCAATTTGCCTTAGAGGGGGAAAAATTCCTTCCTGACTCCAAAATGGCAATCGGACTAGTCCCTGGATCAACTTGGACTATGAGCTATTTCCCATAACCCTGTATTCCCTTACTTGCTAAAAAGCCATCCAACCACTTCTTAAAGCTATCTAATGTATCAGCCTGTACAACTGATTCAGGGAGAGAATTCCACATCTTCACAGCTCTCACTGTAAAAAACCCCTTCCGAATATTTAGGCGGAACCTCTTTTCTTCTAATCGGAATGGGTGACCTCGTGTCAGCTGGAAAGACCTACTGGTAAATAAAGCATTAGAGAGATTGTTATATGATCCCCTTATATATTTATACATAGTCATCATATCACCCCTTAAGCGCCTCTTCTCCAGCGTGAACATCCCCAATTTGGCCAGTCTTTCCTCATAGCTAAGATTTTCAATACCTTTTACCAGCTTAGTTGCCCTTCTCTGTACCCTCTCTAATACAATAATGTCCTGTTTGAGTGATGGAGACCAAAACTGTACGGCATATTCTAGATGGGGCCTTACAAGTGCTCTATACAGTGGAAGAATGACCCCTCCTCCCGTGACTCTATGCCCCTTTAATATTTGCCCTTGATGCTGCTGACTGGCATTGCTTGCTACAGCCAAGTTTATCATCTACAAGGACTCCAAGGTCCTTTTCCATAATGGATTTGCCTAGTGCAGTCCCATTAAGGGTATAAGTGGCTTGGATATTTTTACATCCCAGGTGCATGACTTTACATTTATCAACATTGAATCTCATTTGCCACTTACTGTAGCTGCCCAGATTGCCAGTTTGTCAAGATCATGTTGCAAGGATGCCACATCCTGGATGGAATTAATTGGGCTGGATAATTTTGTGTCATCTGCAAACACTGATACATTACTTACAACACCCTCCCCTAAGTCATTAATGAACAAGTTAAATAAAAGTGGACCCAATACTGAGCCCTGGGGGACCCCACTAAGAACCTTACTCCAAGTAGAGAATGTCCCATTAACAACCACCCTCTGTACCCGATCCTGTAGCCAGTTTCCTATCCATGTGCAAACGACTTCATTAAGCCCAAAAGACCTTAGTTTAGAAAGCAGTCGTTTGTGGGGCACAGTATCAAACGCTTTGGCAAAATCCAAATAGATCACATCTACTGCCCCCCCACTATCCAGAATCTTACTTACCACATCATAAAATGCAATCAAATTCGTCTGACATGACCTATCCTTCATAAAGCCATGCTGATTGTTGCTCATAATGCCATTCATTAGGACAAAATTTTGAATGTGATCCCTTAACAAGCCTTCAAATAATTTGCCCCACCACAGATGTCAAGCTTACTGGCCTATAATTGCCAGGCTGAGATCGTAATCCATTTTTAAATATTGGAATAACATCAGCTTTTCTCCAATCCATAGGCACCATACCAGATGACAGTGAATCTGAGAAAATCAGAAATAAGGGCTGGTCTAAAACTGAACTAAGCTCTCTTAGAACCCGGGGGTGTATGCCATCAGGCCCTGGAGCCTTGTTTACATTAATTTGTATTAAAGCTTTTTGAATCATATCCTGAGTCAGCCACTGACTAGATTGAGCTGAACCATTCGTGCAGTTATTAAGTGAGCCTGTGAACCCAGACTCCTCTATTGTATACACTGAAGAAAAGAACTGATTTAACACATTAGCCTTATCTGTATCTGTTACAACTATACTGGTACCATTATTTAACGGAGCAACACTCTCAACCTGCATCTTTTTACTATTAATATATTTAAAAAACTTTTTAGGGTTAGTTTTCACCTCCACCGCAATTAACTCTTCATTTCTTTTCTTAGCCTTCCGGATTGCTGATTTACAACATTTATTACAGTGTTTATATTCATTAAATGCAGCTTCTGTCCCTACAGATTTGTAGTTTTTAAATGCCTTTCTCTTCTTTCCCATTAACATCTTTACCTCTGTATTAAGCCACACAGGATGATTCTTAGAGCTTCTACGTTTAGTCCTTAAGGGAATAAATTGAGAACAGTAATGATTTAATATCATTTTAAAGGACAACCATTTCTGTTCTGTGTTTTTAGCTGAAAACCTAATGCCCCAATCAATGCTCTGTAGGGCTGCCCTCAAGGCACTAAAATTAGCTTTGGCAAAATTCATGGTTTTTGTTGCCCCAGTATATTTTTGTTTTTTGCACCAGACATTAAAAGATATAACATTATGGTCACTATTACCCAGGGGTTCAATGACTTGCACATTTGCTATAAGTTCTGGGTCATTTGAGATCACTAAATCAAGAATAGCATTTTTTCTGGTAGGCTCCTCAACAACCTGTGCTAAAAAATTGTCGTGCAATAAGTTTATAAACTTGTTCCCATTAACTGATCTAGCAGTACCGTTGCTCCAGTCAATATCTGGGTAATTAAAATCCCCCATTATCATTACTTTACCTAAACTAGCAGCCTTTTCTATGGTCGCAAAATACCTTTTCCTGGTTGGGACAAAATAGTTGCAACAGGTAAATGTTTTTCCGATCCCACACCATTGACTCCCATTTTGGGAAAGCCCAAGTTTATACCTGGATTGGACCTAAAAAAAACTTTCCTGACTGGAAAATAGAACTACATCAGGGGGCCTACTTTTTCACGTCAGGCAACTGTATAAAAAATTTGGAAGCCCTGCTGCAACATAGAACACCAACACCGCTAGATGATCTTCGATATGCCCAAATTCAACATTTCATATATACACACAAATTAACAGCAACAACAGGCCAACCTCCAACCCCAATAGAGTTCCTCTGGGACTCCAACAGCCCACCGACCAAAACGATCTCTCATATCTACAAAAGTCTTTTGGCTATCTCGGTAGCCCCAAGCGAGTCATTCAAAACTAAATAGGAGAATGAGCTGAATCAGGAGACAACAGAGGATAATTGGAAGAAAATAATAGCACTTTCAAACTCCTCATCTCCATGTTGCAAATTTCAGGAATTGAATTATAAAATCCTCTCCTACTGGTACAGAACTCCAACCCAGCTAAAAAAAAATCCAGTATTATAATCAGAATGCAGGAGGTGCAAGACTGAAGAAGGAACGTTATCTCACATTTACTGGGGGTGTACAGCACTTAAGGGCAGACAGTCAGAGAGGTCATTAAGAGACTGACTGACATAGATATTCCAGACGACCAGGTGCAGCAGCTACTACATGGCATAGTGGTCGTCTGGAATATCTATGGCAGACAGTCAGAGAGGTCATTAAGAGACTGACTGACATAGATATTCCAGACGACCAGGTGCAGCAGCTACTACATGGCATACCGTTAAGGATCAAAACATATAAGAAATCGCTCATACTGGTATTGCTAGACACAGGAAAAATACTCATTCATAGACATTGGAAAACACAAAATATCCCATCACTTAAGAGACTGGTTAAATAATAATAAGTTGTAATATTAGCTTGGAAAAGTTGTTCCTAGGGGAGTGTTGAAACCGTATTGAATTAAAAAGATTGGATAATCTGGGATCTAATGAAGTTGTTATATTTGATAAAAACCATTTGAAAAACCGTTAGGGCCTGGGGTCTTATTAAGTTTAAGCCCTTTGGTAGTTATCAGTACCTCTTCTACAGTAAAAGGAAGACTTAGTGTTTTAAGTTGTTCCTCCTTTAATGTTGGCAACGGGGTCTGGGCCAAAAAGGACTTGATAGAGAATAAGTTTGGTTGTATATTATTTTTATCTTCCCCTAAATAATAAAGGTTACGATAAAATCTTGCAAACTCTTGGGCTATATGTTTCGAATTAGTAAGGAAGTCCCCTGCAGATGTTTTTATGTTTAAAATCCTATGTTTACTTTTTTCCTCTTTCAGTTTACTTGTCAGAAGTTGACCCCCTTTATTGTCTTCTGAATAATACATTTGTTTCGTGAGCAAGTTTTGATATGCAACTTTTTAAATGTTCAAACAGGGAGGCGGGCCCATACAGCGGCTGCATTTTTACTGAGCTCCGTAGAGAGCGAACAAAATCGCCTGCCATCGACTGCATTTTAGCAGAAAACTAGCTGTACCAAAGAGCGACAACCACACGAAGCATCTGGCAGTTAAATATATTGGCATCACTGGCAAAAAACTTACCCTGGAAGCCCCTGGCTCGATAGCCAGATCACACGCACCAAACCCGTGACAGCCATCTCGGAGAGTGCTGTGCCACACTACCGTACACGAAGGGCCTCGCACCACTGCTGAGTCGTGTGGAGACGGATCTGTAAGAACCCGACAGTGATTCACCAACACAGTGAGGTCTCCGACCTGCACATAGGAGACGCGACTAATCTGCGGTGGCCATTTTGAAAAGGCACAGTACCGATCCCATGCATACAACAGGCCCCAACCTGCTGCCAAACTACAATTAAGGCACAGTGGAATACAGCTGACAATTCCTCAACAACAAGGGACCTTGACACTACCGGAGACAGACCACCCCCGGAAACCCTGTAATCATCACACAAAGAGCTCCTAATCCACAGTGGCCACTTTGGAGGGGGCCCTAATACCCCGATACGCATTGAAGGCCTAAATCTGCAGCGGAGATACAGACCAGTCATACAGCGCTGCAAACCACCCGGACAACCTCACCTACATTTGTGAGTAACACAACTGCTCTTTTTTCTAACAAACAGGGGGGGGTTAACGGTCATCCCGGCAGGACATTCTCAATACAGGTCCACAGGAGACTATGCACTTAGAACACACGCAGAGAATAAAATCATCATAATCAACTCTGCAACACAGTGCATACTACTGTATCCCTCTAGTAAATGCGGGATTCACACACGCCATGGGCAGAGGCATCTACTAAGGAATAGAGATGGCGCGAACTGTTCGCCGGCGAACTTGTTCGCGCGAACATCGGGTGTTCGCGCTCGCCGGAAGTTCGCGAACGTCGCGCGACGTTCGCCATTTTGGGTTCGCCATTGTTGGCGCTTTTTTTTGCCCTCTCACCCCAGACCAGCAGGTACATGGCAGCCAATCAGGAAGCTCTCCCCTGGACCACTCCCCTTCCCTATAAAAACCGAAGCCCTGCAGCGTTTTTTCACTCTGCCTGTGTGTGCTGAAGAGATAGTGTAGGGAGAGAGCTGCTGCCTGTTAGTGATTTCAGGGACAGTTGAAAGTTTGCTGGCTAGTAATCGTTTTGATACTGCTCTGTTATTGGAGGGACAGAAGTCTGCAGGGGTTTGAGGGACATTTAAGCTTAGGTAGCTTTGCTGGCTAGTAATCTACCTTCTACTGCAGTGCTCTGTATGTAGCTGCAGTGGGCAGCTGTCCTGCTTCTGATCTCATCTGCTGACTGCTGCAATAACAGTAGTCCTTGTAAGGACTGCTTTTATTTATTTTTTTGTTGTTTTACTACTACTACTACTACTACTATAAGAGCCCAGTGCTATTAGTCTAGCAGTGTTGGGGAGTGGGACTGGTGTGCTAATCTGCTGCTCCTAGTAGTTCAGCAGCACCAACTTTAATTTTTTTTTTTAATATTCATTTTTTTTTATTTTACTTTTTTTTATTTTACTACCGCTGTAGTAGTGTATAAGTTGACCTTTTAGGCATTATTTGCCCTGTAGGCATTTTTTGCCCAGTGTGTTATTCAACCAACTGCCATCTAGCTGTGTGACCTTGTTCACATTCTGTCTAAATATCCATAATATTACCGTCTCCAGAAAAAACACCGGAGTGACTTTTTTCAAGCAGCCATAATATATTTTACGTAATCCGTATCCATCGCTGTATTAGTGTATAAATTGACCTTTTAGGCATTATTTGCCCTGTAGGCATTTTTTGCCCAGGGTGTTATTCAACCAACTGCCATCTAGCTGTGTGACCTTGTTCACATTCTGTCTAAATATCCATAATATTACCGTCTCCAGAAAAAACACCGGAGTGACTTTTTTCAAGCAGCCATAATATATTTTACGTAATCCGTATCCATCGCTGTATTAGTGTATAAATTGACCTTTTAGGCATTATTTGCCCTGTAGGCATTTTTTGCCCAGTGTGTTATTCAACCAACTGCCATCTAGCTGTGTGACCTTGTTCACATTCTGTCTAAATATCCATAATATTACCGTCTCCAGAAAAAACACCGGAGTGACTTTTTTCAAGCAGCCATAATATATTTTACGTAATCCGTATCCATCGCTGTAGTAGTGTATAAGTTGACCTTTTAGGCATTATTTGCCCTGTAGGCATTTTTTGCCCAGTGTGTTATTCAACCAACTGCCATCTAGCTGTGTGACCTTGTTCACATTCTGTCTAAATATCCATAATATTACCGTCTCCAGAAAAAACACCGGAGTGACTTTTTTCAAGCAGCCATAATATATTTTACGTAATCCGTATCCATCGCTGTAGTAGTGTATAAGTTGACCTTTTAGGCATTATTTGCCCTGTAGGCATTTTTTGCCCAGTGTGTTATTCAACCAACTGCCATCTAGCTGTGTGACCTTGTTCACATTCTGTCTAAATATCCATAATATTACCGTCTCCAGAAAAAAGACCGGAGTGACTTTTTTCAAGCAGCCATAATAAATTTTACGAGATCCGTATCCACCGCTGTAGTAGTGTATACGTTGATCTTGTGGGCAGTATTTGCACAGTGTTTTCTTCAAACCGCCATCTAGCTGTGTGAGCTTGTTCACATTTTGTCTAAATATTGATAATATTATCGTCTCTAGAAAAACCACTTGAGTTACTTTTTTTCAAGCAGCATTCATATATTTTACGTAATCCGTATCCACCGCTGTAGTAGTGTATACGTTGATCTTGTAGGCATTATTTGCACACTGTTTTCTTCAAACTGCCATCTAGCTGTGTGTATTATCGTTTCCAGAAAAACCAACTGAGTTTTTGTTGTTGTTGTTTTTTAAAAAATAATGCCAAGCAAAGGCAGGCCGCCACGCAGAGGCCGAGCTAGGGGCCGTGCTGCTATGCAATCCTGTGGCCCTAGCAAATTGCCCAGTTTTAAAAAGCCAATGACCCTGAACTCCCAAAATGCTGAAGAGGTAGTTGACTGGCTTACACAGCACACCCCATCCTCTACCGTTTCTAACTTTACCACAACATCCTCCTCATCCTCCACTGCTATGGCCACCCCACGTAACACTTCCTCCACCACCGGTGCCCCTTCTTCACTGGAGTCAGAGGAGTTATTTTCCCATGAGTTTCTTGAACTGAGTAATGCGCAACCATTATTGCCAGAAGAAGATGAAGGAGATGAGGACCTTACACCAGATTTAATTCTGGCAGAGAACACGACAGAGATGGACATAATGAGTGATGAGGAGGAGGTCCCCGCTGCTGCTTCCTTCTGTGATGTGTCAGAAGAAATTGATGCATCTGAGGAGAATGATGATGAGGAGATTGATGTTTTGTGGGTGCCTAGTAGAAGAGAGCAAGAGGAGGGTAGTTCAGATGGAGAGACGGAGAGTCAGAGAGGCAGTAGGAGAATAAGACTTAGAAGAAGCAGGGAGGACAGCCCGCAGGGATCAGTAGGGCAACAACATGTATCGGCACCTGTGTTCAGCCGGCCAACGCACCCGCCATTGCCGCCAATGCCGCCAACTTCTACTGTTACCGCCAGATCGCACACTTCCAAAAAGTCAGCAGTGTGGGATTTTTTTAATGTGTGTGCCTCTGACAAAAGCATTGTAATTTGCAATGAGTGCAGTCAGAAACTGAGCCTTGGTAAGCCCAACAGCCACATAGGTACAACTTCTATGCGAAGGCACATGAGCGGCAAGCACAAAGCACTTTGGGAGCAACACCTCAAAGGCAACAGGCAAACTAAAAGCCACACTCCTTCTGGTCCAGCATCTTACTGCTCTACCTCTGCTCTCCTTGACCCGTCTGAACCACCCTCCACTCCGCCTTCCACCTTGACCACCTGTTCCCATTCCCAGTCATCTGCCACCAGCCAAGTTTCTGTGAAGGCCATGTTTGAGCGTAAGAAGCCAATGTCTGACTGTCACCCCCTTGCCCGGCGTCTGACAGCTGGCTTGTCTGCACTCTTAGCCCGCCAGCTTTTACCATACCAGCTGGTGGACTCTGAGGCCTTCCGCAAATTTGTAGCAATTGGGACACCGCAGTGGAAGGTACCCAGCCGCAATTTTTTTTCTAAAAAGGGAATACCACACCTGTACCAACATGTGCAGAGCCAAGTTACCGCATCTCTGTCACTTAGTGTTGGGCCAAAGGTCCATATGACTACTGACGCATGGTCCTCCAAGCATGGTCAGGGCAGGTATGTCACCTACACTGCCCACTGGGTGAACTTGGTAATGGCTGGGAAGCAGGGAATGGGTAGCTCAACAACAACAGTGGAGTTGGTGTCACCGCCACGGATTGCACGCGGTTCTGCCACCACCTCTACTCCTCCATCGCTCTCTACCTCGTCTTCTTCCTCTTCTTCTTCTTACTCTGCTGCTGGGTCCTCCTTCTCCTCCTCCACACCTGTGCACCCCCAGCTCCCCCTAGGCTATTCGACGTGCCAGGTACGCCGTTGTCACGCTGTCTTGGGGATGACGTGCCTGGAAAGCAAAAACCATACCGGATCTGTACTCCTGTCATCTCTGCAGTCACAGGCCGATCGGTGGCTGACCCCACACCAACTGCAGATCGGAAAAGTGGTGTGTGACAATGGAAGCAATCTGTTGGCAGCGTTGAGACTGGGCAATTTAACACATGTGCCCTGCATGGCACATGTGTTAAATTTAATAGTCCAACGTTTTGTCTCCAAGTACCCAAGATTCCAGGACGTTCTCACCCAGTCCAGAAAGGTGTCGGCCCATTTCAGACGTTCCTACACAGCCATGGCACGCCTTGCTGACATTCAGCAGCGCTACAACATGCCAGTCAGGCGTTTGATTTCTGACAGCCAGACTCGCTGGAATTCAACGCTCCTTATGTTGGAACGTCTGCTGCAACAACAAAGGGCCGTCAACGAGTACCTTTTTGAACTGGGTGGTAGGACTGGATCTGCAGAGCTGGGGATTTTTTTCCCCCGTTACTGGGTGCTTATGCGCGATGCCTGCAGGCTCATGCGACCTTTTGAAGAGGTGACAAATATGGTCAGTCGCACCGAAGGCACCATCAGCGACCTAATACCCTTCGCTTTCTTCCTGGAGCGTGCCGTGCGACGAGTGACAGATGAGGCTGTAGACCAGCGTGACGAGGAGCTGGAAGCGCACGATTTCTGGTCGGAATCACCAGAACGAACCCAGGCACCTGCTGCAACGCAGGGAGAGGTGCCAGAAGTGGAGTCAGAGGAGGAAGGTGGCTTTGTGGAGGAGGAGGAGGAGGACCAACAGGAGCAGGCTTCCCAGGGGGCTAGTGGTGACCTTTTGGGGACCCCTGGTCTTGTACGTGGCTGGGGGGAGGAGACCGTGGATGATGCAGTCCTTGATAATGAGGAAGCGGAGATGGATAGCTCTGCATCCAACCTTGTGAGAATGGGGTCTTTCATGCTGTCATGCCTGTTGAAGGACCCCCGTATCAAGAGGCTTAAGGAGAAGGACCTGTACTGGGTCGCAACGCTACTAGACCCTCGGTACAAGCATAAAGTGTCAGAAATGTTACCAACATACCACAAGTCCGAAAAGATGCGGCATTTACAAACCAGCCTGCAAAACATGTTGTACAATGCTTTTAAGGGTGATGTCACTTCAGGAACTCATCAACATTCCAGGGGCAGAGGTGCCAGTAATCCTGCCACGAGCACACCTGCAAGGACAAAGCCCTTTGGCCAGTCTGTAACGTCAGACATGCAAATGTTTTTCTGTCCAAGGCAGCGCCACAACCCTTCTGGATCCACCCTCAAAGAACGCCTCGACCGGCAGGTAGCGGACTACCTGGCATTAACTGCAGATATCGACACTCTGAGGAGCGATGAACCCCTGGACTACTGGGTGCACAGGCTTGATCTGTGGCCAGAGCTGTCACAATTTGCCATGAACCTCTTGTCTTGCCCAGCCTCAAGTGTGCTCTCAGAAAGGACCTTCAGTGCAGCAGGAGGGATTGTAACTGAGAAGAGAACTCGCCTAGGTCACAAAAGTGTCGATTACCTGACCTTTATTAAAATGGATGAGGGGTGGATCTCGGAGGGTTACTGCACGCCGGAAGACTTGTTCTGACTTCTATGCAGCTGTCCTTCTCTTCAAGCCTCATGACTCCACACACAGCTGTCCTTTAGCGTCCTCCTCCCTCCGCCACCGTTACAAACTAGGGTGCAAACCCTACTGGTTTAATTTTTTCTGGCCTCTGTGCTTCAGTGGCTGCAACCAAAAAAATGCATATTTTCAGCATTTATATGGCATAATTTTTCTGGCCTCTGTGCTTCAGTGGCTGCAACCAAAAAAATTTATATTTTCAGCATTTATATGGCATAATTTTTCTGGCAACTGTGCTTCAGTGGCTGCGACCAAAAAAATGCATATTTTCTGCATTTATATGGCATAATTTTTCTGGCCTCTGTGCTTCAGTGGCTGCAACCAAAAAAATGCATATTTTCAGCATTTATATGGCATAATTTTTCTGGCCTCTGTGCTTCAGTGGCTGCAACCAAAAAAATTTATATTTTCAGCATTTATATGGCATAATTTTTCTGGCAACTGTGCTTCAGTGGCTGCGACCAAAAAAATGCATATTTTCTGCATTTATATGGCATAATTTTCCTGGCCTCTGTGCTTCAGTGGCTGCAACCAAAAAAATGCATATTTTCAGCATTTATATGGCATAATTTTTCTGGCCTCTGTGCTTCAGTGGCTGCAACCAAAAAAATTTATATTTTCAGCATTTATATGGCATAATTTTTCTGGCAACTGTGCTTCAGTGGCTGCGACCAAAAAAATGCATATTTTCTGCATTTATATGGCATAATTTTTCTGGCCTCTGTGCTTCAGTGGCTGCAACCAAAAAAATGCATATTTTCAGCATTTATATGGCATAATTTTTCTGGCCTCTGTGCTTCAGTGGCTGCAACCAAAAAAATTTATATTTTCAGCATTTATATGGCATAATTTTTCTGGCAACTGTGCTTCAGTGGCTGCGACCAAAAAAATGACTATTTTCAGCATTTATATGGCATATTTTTTCTGGCCTCTGTGCTTCAGTGGCTGCGGCCAAAAAAACTGGGCAAACAATGCCTACAAGGTCAACGACGTTGACCTTGTAGGCATTGTTTGCCCAGTTTTTTTGGCCGCAGCCACTGAAGCACAGAGGCCAGAAAAAATATGCCATATAAATGCTGAAAATAGTCATTTTTTGCCATACGTTGACTCAACGTATATGGCAAAAAATTACTATTTTCAGCATTTATATGGCATATTTTTTCTGGCAACTGTGCTTCAGTGGCTGCGACCAAAAAAACTGGGCAAACAATGCCTACAAGGTCAACGTATGGCAAAAAATGACTATTTTCAGCATTTATATGGCATATTTTTTCTGGCAACTGTGCTTCAGTGGCTGCAACCAAAAAAACTGGGCAAACAATGTCTACAAGGTCAACGTATGGCGAAAAATTACTATTTTCAGCATTTATATGGCATATTTTTTCTGGCAACTGTGCTTCAGTGGCTGCGTCCAAAAAAACTGGGCAAACAATGCCTACAAGGTCAACGTATGGCAGTTGTTTAAAGAGAACAGTAGATTACTAGCCAGCAAAGCTACCTAAGCTAAAATGTCCCTCAAATCCCTGCAGACTTCTGTCCCTCCAATACAGAGCAGTATCAAGCAGATTACTAGCCAGCAAACTTACTATCATCTGTCCCTGAAATCACTAACAGCTCTCCCCCTACACTATCTCTTCCAAGCACACACAGGCAGATTTTTCAGATACATTTTTGCCCTTGATCCCCCTCTGGCATGCCACTGTCCAGGTCGTTGCACCCTTTAAACAACTTTAAAATCATTTTTCTGGCCAGAAATGTCTTTTTTAGATGTTAAAGTTCGCCTTCCCATTGAAGTCTATGGGGTTCGCGAACCGTTCGCATTTTTGCGCAAGTTCGCGAATATGTTCGCGAACTTTTTTTCCGACGTTCGCTACATCCCTACTAAGGAATGCAATCCCAATAAGACAGCATTATTGCTGACTACGTCTGATAAATATCTGGACTCTCAAAAACGACCTTCACTGGCCTGAGACAACAAGACAACACTTAATCATCATACCGGATACCATTATTTGTCCTAACAGACTTCTTCTACAATTGTGGCCACACCGATGCCTTTTGTGTGCCAAAACCATGTAACTTAAAGACATGACCATATGCATGCCGCATCACATTTGAGGTCACAATAATCTAAATCGGAAAAACAAAAACAAAAAAAACAAAAAAAGGGGAAGGAAAAGGGGAAACAAAAGGAAAAAAAAAAAAAGGAGAATCATCTTGCTCATCCAACCTCCAAACTTTAACCTTTAGACAACACAACTAAACTATGGATAAATATATAGGGTCTCATGCATCACAACACTCTACAAAAGGAGCCAAAAAAAAAGACTCTAAACAACTAGAAACAACCTCTCCACTAAAACTAACTCCAACCTCACCATCTAACCCAATGAGCCAAACAGAGATGATTGCCGCAGATGACCTGATACAGGTTCTGGCTCCACTGTTAGACCAAAAACTTTCTAGTATAAAAGAAACTCTAGAAGAACTCCTACAGCATTCTTCAAACCAATTACACCATCTACAAGAATCAGAAACCAGGATCTCAACCCTGGAAGACGACCTAACAAAGGCTCAAAACCAAATTGATCTCCAACAATGCCAAATCTCTATCCTTGCCGATGGATGATTTGGAAAATAGGAGTAGAAGAAATAATCTACGACTAGTAGGCATTCCCGAAACCGTAAAGGGAAAACAGTTGGATGACCTTCTTCTCAAATGGCTGCCTGAGATCCTACAAATGAAACCGGCAGATAGCCATTACCAAATAGAAAGGTCCCATCGAATTGGCCCCGCACCACGTGAAAACTCCTCCAAATTTTGAAAATAATTTTCAAATTATTAAATTACACCGACAAACAAAATATCTTGGAGGCATACAGAAAGATCAGAAATATCACCTTCGAAGGACACAAATTGCTCCTTTTTCAAGATTTTTCTGCACTTGTCACATCCAAGTGGAGAGACTTGACTCCCATTTGTAGACACCTACATGAAGCCGGACTCAAATTTTCCCTATTGTATCCAGCCAAACTCTGAGTACTGGATAACGGCAAAACAATCTACTTCGAAGACCCCCAAAAGGCAATGAGCTACTTCCACTCGTCCAACAATGGAGGGGATACTATCAACAGCCCTAGTCCTTCCCCATAACCCCCAATGACTAACCTCTACAAACTCAAGAAGAAACACCAAATGGTGTACAGTGACTCTGTTGTCCGAGATGACTGATCAATAAGGAGACTCCCCACAGTTTTTTTCTTTGAGAAACAAACATGCGGAATGCATTATATGCCTTTACTTTGATATGATATTGTTTCATGTTTGTATATGTTTAACGTTTTATGTTTCTATACAGTAAATTTTTTCTCACAGCTCAACATGCCCCCAATTTATAGACCTAGCATCTGGATGCTGCTCGCTGGGACAGATCCAGTTGCACATGTACACAATTCTTTATCATCCTGAACACAGGAAAACTGGTATAGGCTAACATCATGGCACAATCTATCTCAACTATAAATGATATTTAAATGCTAACGTGGAATGTAGGAGGTCTTAACCCCCCTATAAAAAGGAGAAAAGTCTTAGACATGTTAAAAAGAGAGAATCCTCATATTATATCACTGCAGGAAACGCACTGGAGGGGGGGAGAGAGTAGTGGCCTCAAAGCTAACTGGTTAAATCATTGTGTAGAGGCTTCCTATACAAAGAAGTCAAGGGGAGTTGCTACCCTATTTAACAAATCACTTAATCTGCAGGTTATCAAAACACTCAAAGATAAACAAGGCAGATACTTACTAATACTTATCACATTTTCTTTAAAGAACTCCTACAAAGGTTGGATTCCTGGGAGGCAGCACATGTGATCATGGCGGGAGATATGAATGTGACCTGGGATAGATACCTAGATAACTCTGGCACCCTCTCCAAACCAACAACCGACAGAGCTAAGTACCTTAAAACGTTATGCACTCACTTACAATTACAACACTCCTTTCGATATATGCATCCAACAGCTAAAGAATATACATTCTATTCTGGAGTTCATTGGGCATTCTCTCGCATAGATCATATCTTCATCTCCCAAACACTTCTTCACACAATACAATTATCTGAAATAAAAGGCATACTAATTTCAGCCCCAGTAATAATGCACATACAGTACCCAAAACTCCAATCCAGGTCATTTAACTGGCGCTTCCCAGCCCACTTCTACAAAATGATGACTTCAAACAACATTTAAAAACTATCTGGGCCAACTATGTGGATGACAATCTCACCCATTGGGACAATCCAAATCTCCTGTGGGCAGCAGCCAAACCAGTATTACGGGGGCAGATCACCACATATTTGGCACATCGCAAAAAACAATATATACCAAGTATAAAACACTACAATATAAACTTACACAAACATACACTAAATTCAAAACCACCAAAACAAAAGAATCACAAGAGGAATATAACGAAATCAAAAAACTTTTTGATGTTCTGTTAACAGAAAAAGCACAACTAAGCATAGACCACATATGTAATAAATACTTTAGATGGGGAAACAAAACAGGTAAACTGTTAGCAAAAATCATTAAGCAACAAACCCCACAAACATATATTCATAAACTTCAGAGTAACCAAAGATGGATCACATCTTCCACACAAATTACCAAAACAATGGCTCAATACTTTCAAAACTTTTATGCCACAGAAACCGACAATCTCGAAGAGGGAATCGCATTTCTGCGAGAAGCAAACTTGCCCAAACTAACAGTAGAGGAAAGGAACACACTAGATGCACCAATAACAGAAAGTGACATTTTACAAACTATTAAAACCCTAAAATAGGCAAATCCCCAGGTCCAGACGGCTTTAGCGCCGAATTGTACAAAATCCTAGCACCTGATGTCACTCCAACACTCTTCAACAACACGCTTCAAGGCCTCCCATTGTGGCCAGAAGCAAATGAAGCCCGTATAATTCTCCTCCCCAAAAAGGACAGAGACCTCACTAACCCACAATGTTATCGACCTATCTCCCTCTTAAATCAAGACTTAAAGATACTCTCAAAAATAATGGCAGACATTCTGTGAAAGCCACTCGCCAAATTCTGGCCTCTATATATATTCATAACATGGAGAAACGTAAACATGGAATAATAGTAAATCTTGATGCAGAAAAAGCATTTGATAGGATATACCATGCCCACCTCCTTAGACTACTCAAATTTCAACACTTCGGTCATCAATTATTAAAACTATTTCGTAACCTATACACCTCCCCGTCAGCTTTTCTCACAGTGAATAACATAAACTCTGATAGATTCCCCATAAGAAAAGGGACTAGACAAGGTTGTCCCCTATCCCCTCTCTTTTTCAACATAGCACTGGACCCATTGCTTAGGCACCTAGCTCAAAACCACAAATATCAAGGTCTTACCATTGGACAAACACATTATAAAATAATAGCATTCGCAGATGTTTGCCACAGATGGAAAGCCACACACTCTCTTTCATTATATCTACCATGGACTGACAACAAAAACTTTCCAAGTGGCTTATTAACAAACATCTTTAATAACTGGCGCAAAGAAGGCATTTACTGTGTCAGAGACATATTAACAAAAAACCTAACTGTTATGACATACTCAGAAGCCTCCGCCAAGTTCCCTTCCCTCTGTGGCCAATATTTCTATTACCTTCAAGCTTCTCACTATGCGGGAGATGTCCTACACAGGATGACAGACCAAGATATTTCTAATCCTCTAAATCATATATGGAAAGGAGCTGACACCATACACTCCACATCTTCTATCCACAAACTTATTAGGGTAACAATGGATCCCTTGTTAAATGATACCCCCTTTAGGAAATGGTCAGAAGCTATATCAACCATCACCGCAACTGACGTTGTTAAACTTCATTCTCATTCTATGAGAACAATAACATCTAGCCAATACCAAATCATGGCCCTACAAATACTACACCAATCCTACTTGACCCCCCTAAAGAGATACAAAATGGGCATATTACCCAACCCAACATGTCTGAGATGCTCTGGAACAGAAGCCACACTAATGCACTGTATATGGTCTTGCCCAGTTATTAATACACTTTGGTTAGACGTGTACAAAAACTGGCAGTCATTAACCAAGCAAACATTTGAACCAAATATAGAATGGGCCCTATTTAGCAAAGTTAGGGGAACACAAAAATATCCAAAGCCAATAGAGCATTAGCAGAAAGACTAGCTGCAGCAACAAGAAAAGCTATATTGCAAGAATGGCTTTCTCCCACTTCACCATCTATAAACCTGATTAAGAACAAGTTACAATTCCTGTTTCATATGGATTGGCTGGAAGCTTCCATAAATAAAAATACCCAAACCGATACATTTTTTAGCACCTGGACCTCTTACATCTTAAGTATTCCATCTGATATCAGACAACTTACAATTTCTACTTTCCGATACACCCCGTGGTATGACTTAGAATGCCTACATGGCACAAACCCACTGGTCTTAGCAACAATGACTCCAGCATGACAAGACCACAGCTGCCTCCCAGGACTCACCAACCCATGGGCGACTATGAATATCCCACGCTCGATACCTCTAAGGGGGGGGGGAAAGGGGCATGTTTAACTCTAAATAATCACATTGTTCATTTTGTTATCATTGGTTTAAAAAATAAAGGAATCTCCAGCACCTATTGATTTAGATGTGGTGGTGGCTATAGAGATGCGAACGCTACCACCTCATCCTAACAAATCTTACAGCTCACCCAACGTATCTCTTTACTGAAAAAATTCATGCTTTAAATATATTTAAAGAAATGAGAATGTACACTTTCTTGTATAGATCAACACTTTATTGGACAAATGTCTATATGCAATATTTTATAACACAATGGTATTGTTACAAGAGTGAAATAACTTGTTTATTTATGCTGGATTTCCAATAAAAAAACAATGTTTAAAAAAAAAAAAAAAAATGTTCAAACCATTAATTTCACTTTTTAATGTGTGGACCTTTTGGGACCAGGCTATAGTTGGGTTAGCTTTATGTTCTTTTGTTGCCTCTATTAACTGTTTATTATAATCTAATAATTTAACCGTCTTACGCTTTTTCTCTTCAGATGCTATAGAGATCAAATGACCTCTTATGTATGCTTTATTAAAGATCTTTTGCTATTGTTGGGGAATAATTACCATATATACTCGAGTATAAGCCGAGTTTTTCAGCACCAAAAATGAGCTGAAAAAATCTACATCGGCTTATACTCGGGTCAGATAAAAATTACCTAGCTCAGGGGTGCCCCGGATATCCCGGTAATGTTACTGATGGACAGCGACCTGCCAGCTGCTGCGCACATATATGGAACACATTCCCTGCATATTTTAACACACCTCCCACTTGTGCGCGTCTACACAGCGTTCCTTATGTTCTTGTCATTTCCCAGGCACTTGCGTGCCACGTCAGTGCGCGTAGTCCCTCAGTAGTTGCGTAACGAACGTCTGGGAATGCTCGCTTGCAAGAGCAGAGGAGTTACTGGTGATCTGGAACTGCGGGCTGTGTTATGATATGTCGGGAACTTGCGTGCCGCGTCAGTGCGCAAGAGCAGAGGAGTTGACGAGTGATCTGGAACTGCGCAATGTGTTATGACAAGTCGGGACGCGTGCCGCATCAGAGCGCGTATACCCTCAGTAGTGACTTGATGAAAGTCTGGGAATGCTGGCCTGCTCTTGTAGAGGAGTTGCTGAGTGATCTGTTGGTCAGGCGGTAAGTGGCACTGTAATGTGACAAGTACTTAGGACGCTTTATTTATATGGACATCATACACCAGCTTCAGCACCAGCAGCACTCACACTTCTGGTGCTTCCTAGATAGCCTGGTTTTTCCTAACTACATTTTACTTCTGGCAGTCCGTGCATTACTCTGCCTTGGTGACATGTCAGACTCCGCGTGCCACGTCAGTGCGCGTAGTCCCTCAGTAGTTGCGTAACGAACGTCTGGGAATGCTCGCTTGCAAGAGCAGAGGAGTTACTGGTGATCTGGAACTGCGGGCTGTGTTATGATATGTCGGGAACTTGCGTGCCGCGTCAGTGCGCAAGAGCAGAGGAGTTGACGAGTGATCTGGAACTGCGCAATGTGTTATGACAAGTCGGGACGCGTGCCGCGTCAGAGCGCGTATACCCTCAGTAGTGACTTGATGAAAGTCTGGGAATGCTGGCCTGCTCTTGTAGAGGAGTTGCTGAGTGATCTGTTGGTCAGGCGGTAAGTGGCACTGTAATGTGACAAGTACTTAGGACGCTTTATTTATATGGACAGCATACACCAGCTTCAGCACCAGCAGCACTCACACTTCTGGTGCTTCCTAGATAGCCTGGTTTTTCCTAACTACATTTTACTTCTGGCAGTCCGTGCATTACTCTGCCTTGGTGACATGTCAGACTCCGCCTCTCCCCCACGTGTACCGACTACACTCCTGCAGGGGGAGAGGGACAGAGAGGAAGAAAGGGGCGAAGTGTGACTGCAGGCATACAGCACAAAATCACCTTGCCTTGCCTAAAATCACTCCCGTTTCTTATTGAGCTGGGGGTGTTCTGAAGCGACTGTGGTCCGTGTAATGGGCAACTATTCTCTGAGCCAGGAGATGGACATATTGGCAGAGCTGCCCCTTTTTTAGCCAGACTTTGTCCAGTAGTTTATGCCCCAGGTGGCTATAGGAATGCTTAGTAATCACAGCGCATATTAGGGTTTAATACAGCTGTGTAGGGGGGCACATTGACTCGGTCAGTGCATGTTGTTTTTGCAAAATTGCCAGCAAATTGCCAGCAAATCTTCTGTGCTGCCCACATATCCTGTTCCAATCACCCCCCTCCTGTCTTACCTCCTCAGCCATCAGCCTGGTTTAGGAGCTGAGGTCTGAAGAGGTGTGACTGCAGCCTCTTGGGATCAGTGAATATAGTGAGAGGCGAGTCTGATATCTTCTCTTTTTCGCATCAGTTTATCAGGCAGCATCAGCTTGGCAGTGACACTCCATGTCCTAACTGTCCACAGTCCAGTGGGCTTGGCACATCATACCTTCTAACTGAGGACTTTACTGCTAAAACTTCACTGATTCTGAAGCCTCCAATTGAACCCCTTGTTGGAGCATCACAGAAGGTGGCACAGGTACTGACTTTTGGTCCTAACTAAACTAGGCTTATACTCGAGTCAATAAGATTTTCCAGTTTTTGTAGGTAAAATTAGGGACCTCGGCTTATACTCGGGTCGGCTTATACTCGAGTATATACGGTACGATCAAAAAATGAATTTGTAAAAGAAACCAAATGTTCAGCATGTTTCTTATTAGCTAAAAGGGAATTATTTAATCTCCATGAGGAAAAGGATGATGGTATATGTTTCAAATTAAAGGGATACTGTTATGGGAAAAAAAATTTTTTTCAAAATGAATCAGTTAATAGTGCTGCTCCAGCAGAATTCTGCACTGAAACCCATTTCTCAAAAGAGCAAACATATTTTTTTATATTCAATTTTGAAATCTGACATGGGGCTAGACATATTGTCAATTTCCCAGCTGCCCCCAGTCATGTGACTTGTGCTCTGATAAACTTCAATCACTCTTTACTACTGCAAGTTGGAGTGATATCACCCCCCTCCCTTTTCCCCCCCAACAGCCAAACAAAAGAACAATGGGAAGGTAACCAGATAGCAGCTCCCTAACACAAGATAACAGCTGTCTGGTAAATCTAAGAACAACACTCAATAGTAAAACCCATGACACATTCAGTTACATTGAGAAGGAAAAACAGCAGCCTGCCAGAAAGCATTTCTCTCCTAAAGTGCAGGCACAAGTCACATGACCTGGGGCAGCTGGGAAATTGACAAAATGTCTAGCCCCATGTCAGATTTCAAAACACAATATAAAAAAAATCTGTTTGCTCTTTTGAAAAATGGATTTCAGTGCAGAATTCTGCTGGAGTAGCACTATTAACTGATGTGTTTTGAAAAAAACATGTTTTCCGATGACAGGATCCCTTTAAGATATCATATGACTGGAGCATGGTCCGACCAGGTAGCCACACCAATATAACATTTTTGCATTTGCTGCATAAGTTGTTTATCCACTAAAATTAAATCTATTCTTGAGTACGTAGAGTGAGGAACAGAATAAAAGGAATAATCCCTTTCAGAGGGGTGCCAAAATCTCCATACATCATATAAATCATAATCCACTAATGTTTTGGAAAAAGTTTTAGAGAGGTGTACTGCTGTATGTAAAGTACTCCCCTGAGGTATCGGATGTTTATTAAAATATGGATGTGGTGCCAAATTAAAATCACCCTTTATTATACGTTTATGTTTGGGGTATGTTTTTGGTTTAACACTTTATTAATAAATCTCACCTGGCTTCTGAATTTGACATGTACAGATTCACTATGATCTATTTTTCTGCATTTAATACACAGTTTACCATTATGAATCTAGCTTTTGCATCTGTTATAATTTCTATAATTTTACATATAAGCGTATTCTTAAATAAAATTGCGACACCAAATTGCGACACCATTTTTCTTGGGGCATTCAAATACAATATTTCATTATTAATCTTAGAATAGAGTGATTTTCCCTGGACAGATGTGCTTCTTGAACATCCAGGATATCTATATTGGAATCCTTTGCCCAGTTTAAAGGAATACTGTCATGGGTAAACATGTTTTTTTCAAAATGCATCAGTTAATAGTGCTGTTCCAGCAGACTTCTGCAATGAAAACTATTTCTCAAAAGAGCAAACAGATTTTCTTATTTTCAATTCTGAAATCTGACATGGGGCTAGACATATTGTCAGTTTCCCAGCTGCCCCAGTCATGTGACTTATGCAAGCACTTTAGGATAGAACTACTTTTTTGCAGGCTGTTATGTCTCCTACATAATGTAACTGAATCAGTCTCAGTGGGACTTGGCTTTTACCATTGAGTGCTGTTCTTATATTTACCAGGCAGCTGTTATCTTGTGTTAGGGAGCTGCTATCTGGTAACCTTCCCATTGTTCTGTTGTTAGGCTGCTGGGGGGAGGGGGGTGATATCACTCCAACTTACAGTACAGCAGTAAAGAGTGACAGAGGTTTATCAGAGCACAAGTCACATGACTGGGGGCAGCTGGGAAACTGGCAATATGTCTAGCCCCATGTCAGATTTCAAAATTGAATATAAAAAAATATGTTTGCTCTTTTGAAAAATGGATTTCAGTGCAGAATTCTGCTGGAGCAGCACTATTAAATGGTGCATTTTGAAAAAAACATGTTTTGCCATGACAGTATCCCTTTAACAATAACTTCCTTTTTTGTGGGCTATTAAACCCTTTGACATTCAATGAGGAAACATGGATCCTCATGCTCATTACGTTAACCAAAGTTTGTACAATATTATTACCCCTATTCTGTGTGTATCTAATATGCTACATTTCTTTAATAAGAACTTACAATGGGGTCCAACAAAATAAAAAGTCATATATGAAAAACAAAATAGAAAGAGGAAAAAAAAAGTGTAATTTTTAAGCATTGTAAACCCAGCAGTTACTAAAGTGCAAGTTCACACATCTCCAAGAAGCAGATAGATGTTGATAAATGCTGGAAATTCTAGCTTTGTATATTTTTCTGTACAGATACTATACAGTATATATATATAAATGATCGATATCCGGTAAGTCCAGTAAAGAGTACTCCTTTTCAAGATCATGTTCCTGGGTAACAGGGAAAATATAATCACAAAAGTAAGGTACTTCATGATTTGCACAACAAAAATTAGTCCAACATTTCAATAATTGTGCCAGTTAAAGGGGTTGTTCACCTTTGATTTAACTTTTAATACGATGTAGATAGTGATATTCTGAGACAACCTGCAGTTGGTTTTCATTGGTTGAAAAAAGACCAAAGTCCATCAAGTTCAACCCCTCCAAATGACACCCAGTATCCATACATACACACACACACTGACACTGACCCCTCCATACCCTCACATATTTATATAGATTTGTGTATATATAATTTTATATATACACATATCTATACTTACTATAGATTTTAGTATCACAATAGCCTTGGGTATTATGTTTGTCCAATAAATCATCCAATCCACTCTTAAAAGCATTAACAAAATAAGCCATCCAGGCCCGGACTGGCAATCTGTGGGTTCTGGCAAATGCCAGAGGGGCTGCTATAAGGTGCCATAGCAAATCAGTATTTAGTGGGCTGGTGGGGGCTGTTTGGGCCTCTGTGTGGGCTGATTGGGCCTCTGTGTACCTGAAATGGCAGGGCCTGTTTTAACTCTCAGTCTGGACCTGAAGCCATCACAACATCATATGGCAGGACATATCACAATCTCACTGCCCTCACTGTTATGAACCACCTACGCTGCTTCAAATGAAAGTTCTTTTCCTCTAGTCTGAAGGTGTGGCCTCAGGTGCGGTGATAAACTTTATGGGTAAGAAGGTCCCTTGCTATTTGTCTATAATGTCCTCTAATGTACTTGTAAAATGTAATCATGTCCCCTCTCAAGAGTCTTTTTTCCAGAGAAAACAACCCCAACCTTGACAGTCCATAATACGTTAAGTCTTCCCTCCCTCTAACCAGTTTGGTTGCAGGTCTCTGCACTCTCTCCAGCTCATTTATATCCCTCTTAAAATGTGGCCACAGAATGACACTGCTCAGAATTAGACAACTTGCTCTCCACAAAAACTAGATCCTTCTCAGTTGAGGAAACTCCCAACACACTGCCATTTAGTGTATAGCTTGCAATTATATTATTTTTGCCAAAGTGCATAACCTTGCATTTTTCAATATTGAACATCAATTTCCAGTTTGCTGTCCAGTTATCCAATTTAGTTAAATCACTGCAAAGTGGCAGCATCCTGCCTAGAACCAATAGTTCTGTATCATCAGAAAAAACAGAAACAGTACTTTCAATGCCCTCCTCCAGGTCAAATGATGATGATGATGATGATGAAAAGCAATATCACTCTCTACCTCATACTAAAAGTTAATTTAAAGGTGAACAAGCCCTTTGATGAAACTCATGAATTAGATAAGAAAATAAGAAAGATAAGAAATGTATTAACTAATGTATCAATTTAGAACAGTTTGCAGTATTGTTGCCCCCTTGTTGCTTTAGAAAGTCATTACAAGGTGAAAAATTAAATAATAGAGAAACTGTCACAAATGGCAAATGGAAGGTAATTAAAAATGGTCTTTATTGTTGGTGAACTATCTGAAAACAACTAAACAGAAAAAAGTATTGGAAACAACCCCTTTAAAATTTTCTTTTACCTATAGGTGGCATGATACTGCAGAATCGTTCACGATTCCTTAGTACATGAGCTGAATTCCTATCAGTCTCCTCTAAAATTGGCCAAACAGAATGATCCCATCCATTTCTTTGACTTTCTATATTGATAGGTTAGGGATCTCATCTTATAGAAAGCCCACTGATCAAGGCATACCAGCACCTGACTGATGGAATAAGCAAAATGTTTTCACATGAGGTTACACAGAACACATCAATACACATCCTAAACGGAGGCCTAAGAAACAAGATACATCACAGTTAGCGTATTACACTTGTTTGAAAACAACAGTACAGATATAAAAAAGCAGAACTGAATAGAAGGGAGTTTGTCTTCCCAATTGGACTGGGCAAATCTTTGTGGGCTTTACTAGTTTAAAAGGACATCTATTTGGAAACAAATAGACAGAACAGATATTGCCAAGGGCAGGTCATGGCTTCAGCTAGTGGAATGTAAAAGGGCAGTACATTCTCCTGTACTGGATGTAAAATTACTATTGTCACAGACTCTACTGCACAAGTAGATCTCTGACATAATTAAGCTAGTAGTTCTCACTATCACCTCTTGACCTAGCTTTCTGAAATCATTCTGGAGGATTTCCCTTCTTTATATGTTGTCATTGGTACCAGCTAGACCAGTCATTTGTATACATCATATATTTGCTGAACCCGCTTACGTTAAATGATCACTAGATCACTTCAGCATAAAATCAGGTAAAAGGGGAGCTTGGGGTTTGTAGTACTCACAAGACAATCACAATACCAATAAAGTTATATTGTATAAATAACTATACTAATTATGGTGTATGATCATACCAATTATGTTAAATGATCACTAGATCATTTCAGCATAAAATCAGGTAAAAGGGGAGCTTGGGTTTGTAGTACTAACAAGACAATTACAATACCAATAAAGTTATATTGTATAAATAACTATACCAATTATGGTGTATACAAAATAAGGTTGCTGAATAAAGCCTCTGCTTCTCTGAGATTTTAGTTCAGTGGTGTAATCTTTGCCCCTCCCTAACATATCTACCCAGCGTCGGACTGGGGGCCCAGGCCAACCAGGGTTGCCGCATCATGGCCCCCACACCCCCCTATCCCAGACGCAAACCCCCTCAACCTAGCCCCCCCACTTCTTAATGCAACTGGATTGGGGCCAGTTGAGGAGGTCAGAGAGCAGTGCAGGGAGTGGGGTTTGGGTCGGCAGGGCCCACCATGTTTTTCGCAGTGTTCCACTGACCCAGTCCAACCTTGGGTCTACCCGATGTTGTGCCAGTACCATATTTCTAATAACAGCAAGACATGTTACTCAAAATATGGTATATTTTGATTAGTGTTGACACACTGACCTAGTCTGTTATTAATACTACATATTCAGTAAGCCAGCTTTGTTGATTCTCTAAACTAAATAAAAGTATGGGGCCACAGAATAAACTTTTATTTATTTAGAATAATTTTTATTCATCTGAAAGACTGTGTGGACGTCATATTTATGACATACTATGCGGCTGATTTATTAATTATTATGGTAATTTTTTTATGTGATTTTTGAAGTACAAGTCTCCCCTTTCCTGTAACTGTGGTGTTGGCTACAAAGTGTTAATTAGATATGTTACAAAAACCCATATGGCGCTCTATTACAACCTGCATCAGCTGTGAAAACACTGTGCATTGCTTGGGGACAGCAAGTCTCAAAGTCTACGGCAGTGTTTTGACAGCTGCTGCAGGCCCTACCCCCTCTGTGCTTTTCAGCGATGATAGTGATGCGGTACCTATAGTTAGGAACTGGTAGAAAGAGAAACGGCCTGCAGCAGCTGTCGAACATTACACTGGGCATAGAAATGTTGCTTCATTATTACAAAAAACCAACCACAGTAAAGTGCTGGAAGGTCTCTCTATGCAAAGAACTTCTCTAAACTGGTCTCAAGTTTGCAGAGATGACAGAGCAGGAGTTGCTCAAAGAAAGTCCTGCTCATGTATTGTCTATTTTAGTAACAGGAATTAAGTCTATTTGACTAACAATTCAGATGAATTACTTTTGTCACAGAAGGTAGTTTAAGGGCTGAGTTGCGGGTTTCCTATAGTCCATATATGCTTAAGACCATTACTGATCAGAAACTCAACACTGGGGGCCTTATTTATCAAAATCAGAATTTTTCCAAGTATTTAAATAAAAAAAGTCCAAACAAACTAAAATCCACAATTTGACCTTATTTATTATTAAAAAAGCACAAATTAATTGGAGCAGGATTTTTTTCCATACTTGCTTTATTTTTCAGGTTTTTTCCTGCAAAGTCTGAATTTTTCAGATTTTTGCCCGAAAAGCCAGAAATAGTTGGATTTTAAGGCTAAATCTAGTGCTGACCATAGAAACTTCCAAATAGGATAAGGACCTCTCCCACTGACTTATATACAACCTTGGCAGGTCTGAGATAGAGGATTTTCAGATTCTGACTTCTCTGAGTATAATAAATCTCGAAAATTTTAGGTTTTTTTCCACTTAAAATTCACATTTTATAGTAAAAGTTTTTTGCATTCGGACTTTAATAAAATAACCCCCTCAATGTTTCAAAGCAGTAATCAACCAGAAAGTGCACTAACAGGGTCCAGGTAATTATCAATCTAGTCAGGACTGAGCATTTTGCCACTTGCCTAGCTGGAAATAAGGAAGCTGCAAAAGGACATTAACCTCAGAGAAAACATAAAGGCTATAAGCTTAATGTATACAATGTAGGTCATTGTACATAGAAGAGGTGTCACCTATAATGCATATGCATCATTCAGCATATGCAGCTTTTTATCTTTTTACCTAAGCCCACCTGAATTAGCTTCTGTACAAAAGGGAAATATTTTCTTTACTTTTACCCCTTGCCACAGGTGCAAGTGCTATGTTCATGGGCTCTAAGCAGTGCAATTTTTAGGTTGCGTCTTAGCAGTAGACTAAGAGTAGAGTCTCTATGCAGCCACTTTGTCCAGCAACAATGGTCAATCTACTGTGTACTATAGAACTTTATATAAGGCTGAGTCATAGGCGGAGGGTGATTTTTTTAGTTTGGGTAGGCTAAGTCTCATATTACATCAACAGTTTCTTCAACAGCGAATTTCCACTAGCGGAGAAAGAGTTGATTCAGCCCCATATTATAACATACATAGTAACATAGTAACATAGTAAGTAAGGTTGAAAAAAGACACATGTCCATCAAGTTCAACCTTTTTTTTTTAACTACCTATCTGCCAGTTGATCCAGAGGAAGGCAAAAAACCCATCTGAAGCCTCTCCAATTTGCCTCAGAGGGGGAAAAATTCCTTCCTGACTCCAAAACTAGTCCCTGGATCAACTTGTACTATGAGCTATTTCCCATAACCCTGTATTTCCTCACTTGCTAAAAAGCTATCCAACCCCTTCTTAAAGCTATCTAATGTATCAGCCTGTACAACTGATTCAGGGAGAGAATTCCACATCTTCACAGCTCTCACTGTAAAAAACCCCTTCCGAATATTTAGGCGGAACCTCTTTTCTTATAATCGGAATGGGTGACCTCGTGTCAGCTGGAAAGACCTACTGGTAAATAAAGCATTAGAGAGATTATTATATGATCCCCTTATATATTTATACATGGTCATCATATCACCCCTTAAGCGCCTCTTCTCCAGCGTGAACATCCCCAATTTGGCCAGTCTTTCCTCATAGCTAAGATTTTCAATACCTTTTACCAGCTTAGTTGCCCTTCTCTGTACCCTCTCTAATTCAATAGTGTCCTGTTTGAGTGATGGAGACCAAAACTGTACGGCATATTCTAGATGGGGCCTTACAAGTGCTCTATACAGTGGAAGAATGACCCCCTCCTCCCTTGACTCTATGCCCCTTTTAATACAACTCAAGACCTTATTTGCCCTTGATGCTCCGACTGGCATTGCTAGCTACAGCCAAGTTTATCATCTACAAGGACTCCAAGGTCCTTTTCCATAATGGATTTGCCTAGTGCAGTCCCATTAAGGGTATAAGTGGCTTGGATATTTTTACATCCCAGGTGCATGACTTTACATTTATCAACATTGAATCTCATTTGCCACTTAGCTGCCCAGATTGCCAGTTTGTCAAGATCATGTTGCAAGGATGCCACAGCCTGGATGGAATTAATTGGGCTGTATAATTTTGTGTCATCTGCAAACACCGATACATTACTTACAACACCCTCCCCTAAGTCATTAATGAACAAGTTAAATAAAAGTGGACCCAATACTGAGCCCTGGGGGACCCCACTAAGAACCTTACTCCAAGTAGAGAATGTCCCATTAACAACCACCCTCTGTACCCGATCCTGTAGCCAGTTTCCTATCCACGTGCAAACGACTTCATTAAGCCCAATAGACCTTCGTTTATAAAGCAGTCGTTTGTGGGGCACAGTATCAAACGCTTTGGCAAAATCCAAATAGATCACATCTACTGCCCCCCCACTGTCCAGAATCTTACTTACCACATCATAAAATGCAATCAAATTCGTCTGACATGACCTATCCTTCATAAAGCCATGCTGATTGTTGCTCATAATGCCATTCATTAGGACAAAATTTTGAATGTGATCCCTTAACAAGCCTTCAAATAATTTGCCCACCACAGATGCCAAGCTTACTGGCCTATAATTGCCAGGCTGAGATCGTAATCCCTTTTTAAATATTGGAATAACATCAGCTTTTCTCCAATCCATAGGCACCATACCAGATGACAGTGAATCTGAGAAAATCAGAAATAAGGGCTGATCTAAAACTGAACTAAGCTCTCTTAGAACCCGGGGGTGTATGCCATCAGGCCCTGGAGCCTTGTTTACATTGATTTGTATTAAAGCTTTTTGAATCATATCCTGAGTCAGCCACTGACTAGATTGAGCATTGGCAAAAGTTGTAATTCATCTGTCTGAGCACACAAGGTGGATCTTTGTCAAAAAATGCACTACAATCTGAAATCTGTGCCATATATGGGCTGACTTAAAGGAGAACTAAAGCTTAACTAAATAATTAGTCTAGCGGTGCCAGGCGCCCGTACTCACGGTCAACTCGCAGTCCCCAGTGCTCTCCTGAAAGTGCATGCCGCCCCTAATATGTTGCTGCTCTAGACCCGGGGCCTTTGTGGCCTCGCCACAAATCTGGTCCTATGTACCAGCCCTTAAGCAGGGAAGATCTGTGCCTCTGAAGATGCTCCAGTAGCTCTCCATCTTCTTTTCTGCTGATTCACTGCACATGCTCTGTGCTGCTGTCAGTTACTGAGCTTAGGGTCTAATTCAAAATATATAATACACATAGAATATAAATGCCACAATATAAGGCTGATTAGTAATTAATACAGATAATAACTACAGTACATGACAGCACAGAAAACCAATGCAACTAGCATCAACATTTAATAATCAGCCTTGTAGCATCATCTTATATTACATGCTAACCTCATTTTCTTTCTTCTCATAATTTGTGATGAACTAAAAGCTTAGCTTCTCAACAGCTGCTCGGAGGCCAGTGAGCATGCGAGTGTCGCAGACACTTTCCAAGATGGTGACCCCCTGTGACAAGTTTAAAGTCCTTGATCTTTGCTGCCAGGGCCGGATTTACATATCGGGCACTCCTAGGCCCACTGACGTTCATCGCCCACATCCCCTCTCTTTTATTAAGGAAAATGAGTGGCACACTGTAAATTTAATAAACCATTGTATCGGTGCATCCCCAGTGTTTCTGAACCAATGTAGGTGTGGTTGGACAGCATGCCGCCCCCTAAAATCCTGCCTGAAGGCCTTTCCTCAAATCCGGCCGGATTGCTGCTATTCATTTTAGGGTTTAGTTCTCCTTTAAGAGCTACTAACTGTTGGGCCAACAGGTTGCATGGTTAAGTACATTAAATCTTGTTTATTGGTCTAATTTCACATAAAACACAAGGGATAGGCACGGCCATTTATGGGAGATCTATATAGAAAGTATTATGCAGATATGTTAGTCCCCTTGCAAAACACAGTAGCTGTTTTTTACTGTAGTAATGCAATATAATAGTAAATGAGGTTGAAAAAACATCATTCAAACATCAACACAAATTTGTGTCTAAGTGAAAGTAGATCTGCTTGCTGATTCAGAGGAAGTCGAAAATATATTAAATGCATGCATGCTGCAGTCTAAGGAGATATACAAATTAAGGATGCACTCTAGTAATAAGGAATGGCATATTTATTTGCTAGACAGTTAAGGATCCAAGGCCTTTAACCCTTTCGCTGCCAGCCAATTTGGCTGATTTGGGGAGCACCGCTCCCCAAAATGGCATACTTCTGATTTCAAGGCCAAACATTCCACTAGTAGTAGATTTATCTTAGAAAACTGCCTATTATTAGAAAGAACAGATTCTAGAGAATCAAAAATGGGTAAACATATCTATGTACTCCAAACTACCAAGTTGCAATTTTTTCCTAAAGATATATATTTGTTTTATAGAAATCTGTGAATTTTTTGAAAAATGACCTCAAAGCTTCAAATCTACAGCATCATATCTCCCACGCATCATTAGGTAACAATGTAAAACACCCTAAATATGAATGTCAGGAGTCCACTGAATAGTTTAAAAACTATAATTTCTCCTGTGCATCCCCAGTATTTCTAAACCAATCTGGGTGTGGTTGGGCAGCATGCTGCCCCCTAAAATCCTGCCGCCGTAGGCCCGGGCCTTGGTGGCCTTTCCACGAATCCTGTACTTTTGGGCCAGTAGACACCCCAATTGAGCTATCAGTTCTGTAATTCCTGTCAGACTTACCGATCCAGATGAAACCAATGACGCTGAGGAAGACAACCCTTACAGCTCCCTCACCAGTTCTACCCCCAAATAGGTACGGAGGGAGGCCAGTGAAGATGACGTATGGGAGCCTGTAATCTAGCTGGATACACCAATCTGTAGTGTGACTTCAGCGCTGGATAACGTGACTTCAGGAGTACAGAGAAACAGACGATTAATGGCGGTAGTCACAGGAAGCGAAGATCTGTAGTTACAGGGTGAGGTTCTAGGAAACACCTTAGTATCAGCCGAGACAGGCTCAGACGTGGAGACCAGTAGGAGTTGAAGATTCGCCCAAGGTTAAGGATGGGTCACGAACCTCACAGTGCAGAGAGATTAGGCAGGCGTCCCAAATGACCAAGTAGAAGCACACAGGTTGGATGTCAAGGGGTTAAACAGTTGTGGAAAGTTCAGGCAAGCAGGGTAGGCAACAGCAAATAACAGTCTATGTATCAAGGATAAGCGTAGCGGAGTGGTCAGAAGGTAGGCAGGGTCGGCAACAATAATAAGTCCAAACGAAGTATCAAGGGTTAACACAAAGGAATGGTCAAGCAGCAAGCAGAGTTGGCAACAGTGGTTCAAGTCCAAGCAGAGTTCCAGGGGTTAATACAGGAGAATAGTCAAACAGCAAGCAGGGTTGGCAACAGAGGTTCAAATCCAAGCAGGGTTCCAAGGGTTAAAACATAAGAATAGTCAGGATGAAGAAACAAGTCAAAACCGAGTTCAATATATATATATAAGAGAGTAACTTACTCAAAATGTAGCCAGGAAACACAATGTCCGAGCACTGGAAATCCCCTCTGTGCAGGTTTAAATGGAGACGCCTGTGTCATCAAGCTGCGCCGCCTGGCTCCCTGGAATCAGCACAACGCTCCCATAGTGACGTCACTGACCCGCATGCTGGAACTCACAGCGCTGGAGCGCAGAGTGCTGACCAGACCCCAGCGCCAGTTCCTGCGGTGAGTACCCGACATTGCCCCCCCCTTAGGAGCGGCCTCTGGACGTGAATCCTAGTAGCTTTGTTAGGGTACCGCTGATGGAACTCCTCCAATAGCTTGGTCGCATGAACATTAGCAGTAGGTTCCCACAAATTTTCTTCAGGACCATACCCTTTCCATTTGATGAGATACTGAACCTTTCTGTTTCTAATCCTGGAATCCAGAATCGATTCCACCCGATATATTCTTCATGATCAGAGACAACAATAGGATCAGGGACCGAGGACCTTCGACCAATAAACTGATTCGGCACAAACAGCTTTAGGAGTGCTGGATGGAAAACTGTATGAACCCGTAATGTCTTTGGAAGCAGAAGTTCATAAACCACAGGATTAACCTTCCGTAGGATCTTAAAGGGTCCAATAAAACGTTGAGCCAACTTCTTCGTTGGACAGTTAAATCTTAAATTAAGGGTTGAAAGCCAGACTTTGTCCCCCAACTTAAATTCTGGATCTGGACCTCTTTTCTTGTCAGCAAAATATTTAAAGTCCAACTGAGCCTTACACAAATTTTGGCGAGGGTTTGCAATGTTGGCTGTTAAAAACTCCAGTCTTTCCTGTGCCGCAGGAACCAATACCAACTGTGGTACTCCTGGAATCATTGTTGGATGAAAACCCAGATTGGCATAGAAAGGAGTTTGCTTGGTGGAAGAATGTACTGAATTGTTATAGGCAAACTCTGCCATTGGAAGAAGTGAGGTCCAATTATCTTGGAGAAAAGACGAAAAACACCTTAAATATTTAAGTTTGGTTCGTTCTTTCCGTCTGTCCATTAGTCTGAGGGTAACCTGAAGAGAAAGACAGATCAATTTGCAAACCCTTACACAAGGCCCGCCAAAATTTGGAAGTAAATTGTACTCCTCTATCTGAAACGATATTTTCTGGATAAATGTTTTAGCCAATTTAGAGGCAGAGGGAATGCCAGAAAGAGGAATGAAATGAGCCAACTTTGTAAGACGGTCAACTACAACATAAATGGTGGAAAATCCTTCCGAAGGGGGGAGATCTGTGATGAAATCCATGGAAATGGAGCCCCAAGGAGGCTTCGGTATTGGTAATGGATGTAGCAGACCAAAAGGTTTGAAGGTAGATCCCTTGCATCTAGCACAAATCTCACAGGAGCGCACATACTTTGCACAATCACTACCCAACGTGGGCCACCAGAAGTGATGACGGGCCAAATCAAGAGTCTTACGTAAACCGGAGTGCCCTGCAAGCGGAGCATCATGGATATAACCCAGGGCCTCCAATCTAAGAGTTGGTGGAACAAAAAGTCTGTCCTTAAAGTAATAAAGGCCCTCTTGTGCCCTCAACACGGGGTTTCCAGAAGTGAAGTCAGAAGTACTATGTTCCTTTATCTTTTGTAGTAAGGAAGGTTGAATAAGCAAAAAATTACTTGTTTGCAAGATAGGATCAGGCCCCTCTGAGGGAGAAGAATGTGGACAGAACATCCGAGATAAGGCATCAGCCTTGACATTCTTTGCCCCAGGCCGATAGGTAATATGGAGCTGGAAACGAGAAAAGAACAAGGCCCATCGAGCTTGCCTAGGTTTAAGTCTTTTGGCCGAGCGAAGCACCAGTATTGGATGTATCGAACCCTCCAATAGATGTCTCCATTCCTCCAGAGCTAGTTTAATTGATAATAATTCTCTATCTGCAACGTCATGATTTTGTTCAGACTCAGATAATTTCTTCGAAAAAAAAGCAACTGGATGTAACAAGGGACAGACCGTTGAGAGAGGACAGCCCCAACAGCGACCTCCGAAGCATCCACCTCCAAAATGAAGGGCAAAGATGGTTCAGGATGCATGAGGACAGGAGCAGTGGTGAAGGCTTCCTTCAATTGATCAAAAGCTGTTTGCGCCAGAACAGACCACTTAAACCAGTGGCGTAACTACTCGCTGGTGGGCCCTGGTACAGGGTGGGCACCCAGGGCCCCATATTGGGCCCTCCCCCTATGAATCGCTGCTGGTGTGGAACTGGGATATGTATAGAGCAAGACAGAGAAAGGCTGGCTAAGGTTTCTGAAAGATAGAGAGCAGCTGGGAGGCAAGGAAAGAAAGATACTGAAGAGTGGAGCAGAGAGTAACAAAGTGGAGTCAGTTAAATATTGATAAAGAGGCTATTATTTCCTATTATTCACCCTTTGCCTAACATATAACTAATAAACACGCTCAGATAAGAGTACAGAAGAGAAAGTGCTGTATAATGTCTATTAATGTTGCAATGCTTAACATTTGTCATTAACTAGTAAATATTGTATTACAAATTAAAATTGACTGTGCCCAAATACTTCGAGAACTTGAAGATTAAGTTGCAGAAACATATTTGCGTGATTTTACATTATTTTTCTGGTCCCCTGAAAAATTTTATATTGTTGTTCTACTTTGTACACACACATTTTAAAAACACTAGGACTCTAATTTATTAAATCAATTCATTGATATTAATAAATAATATATTCATTTTATTGATCAATTGATAATACAGTAACTTGTATTTGATTCATTTAATCACTATATGCACCCCAGTCTGAGTACGACAATAAAATGAATGTACAGGAGGGATGAATGACTGTGAGGAGAGCAGTAAGAGGAGGGGGAAGTTCAGACAGTAAAATAAGTGGTGGGCAGCAAAATAAACAGAGCAGGCAGACATTTAGAGACCCTAGGGTTTTAAAAGTTTAAATAAATAAGAGAAAAACCCACATGGCCTATATGTAACTTGGTGGATAACAAGCAAAATTGTCTGGGGATGGGGGACAAGGAATTAACTTTCTTGGGGCTTGGGGGTGTCTGGTTGGAGGTAGCAGCCTGTGCAGCAGCAGTCAATGAAGTAGTGTGTGAAACTTGTTGAGAAGGAGGCAGCTGGACAGTTAGGAACATGCAGTCTGTGTTGGTTATGGGGTAGTCAAATCTTAGAAGGCAAGGCCTGTCTGCTTTAGCTGCTAGCTTCCTCCTCCTCCACACCCTTACATTGCTTGTTATCTACCCTTCACTCCCTCCCCAAATTCTCCCCTCGTTGGCTCACCAGAGCTGCACAAAAAGTCAGAGTCCTCTCTCTCTTGCGCACTTCTGTCTTTGCAGTTCTCCCAAGTGAATGATGCCGGCACTAGTGACGTCATCGTACAGGCTCCGTTGCACCGAATACTGCAGATCTCCTCTTAAAGGAGAAGTAAACATTGCTGGGAGCTGTAGCGGGTCGCAAGCAGGGGCACAGAAAAATATGCAATTATCTGAGCTAGTGGCAGCAGCAGAGGGGCCCAATAAGACTGCGGCCCACTGAGCGGCGCACAGCCAATCCGGTCAGCGCTAGCGAGTGAGGGGAAGCACACTGATCTCTCTTAGTGCCGAGTCTCCTGCTCCGGTGTGAAGATCAGTATTAGCGCACACTGCTCTCATCTTCCTTAGAAGCTACAGTTAAATTTAGCAGAGCAGCCAGGGCTGGAGTGGGAAAACAGCCAGTGCCATAGGAATTTAGTAAAATACCTAATCTCTTCAAGGCGCATGTTGCGGCACGAACTTTGGCGGGCCCTGAGGGGGAGCAGGCCCTGGTGCAATTGCACCCTGTGCTCCCCCTGTAGTTACGCCACTGACTTAAACCTGATCTTTTGCTTAGTTAAATCAGTGAGGGGTTTAATAATGCCAGAAAAATTATATAAATTTGCGATAAAAATTAGAGAACTCAATAAATCTTTGCACTGCCTTACGGTCATTAGGAGCTCGCCAATCAAGAATTGAAGACACTTTCTTAGAGTCCATAAAGACACCGTTAGTAGAGATGAAGAATCCCAAAAATTCGATTTGATCTTTTTTAAACTCACACTTTTCTTCTTTGACTACTAAGTTGTGTGAACGCAGTCGAGAAAAAAACTCCCGCATGTGTTTACGGTGATCCTCTAATAATGAAGAATAAGCTAGAATGTCATCCAAGTAGGCCACCACAAAAGTGTCTAAAATGTCCCGAAAAATATCATTTATGAAGTGTTGAAACGTTGCTGGTGCGTTGCATAAACCGAAAGGCATAACAAGATATTCATAGTGTCCGTAGCGAGTGCGAAAGGCGGTCTTCCACTCATCTCCTTCCCTTACTCGAATTAGATTTTACACTCCTTTAAGATCAAGTTTTGAAAAAATAGTCGCTGAACGTAATCTTTGGAAAAGTTCATGAATTAAGAGAAGAGGATATCTATTCTTGATGGTAATTTTATTTAATTCACGATAATCAATACAGGGTCGAAGTGAATGGTCCTTTTTTTCAACAAAGAAGATTCCCGCCCCTGCTGGAGACGTGGAGGGCCTAATAAAACCCTTATCCAGATTTTTGTCTATATAATCCTGTAGAACCTTGAGTTCGGGTTCAGAGAGAGGAAAAATATGTCCAAACGGAATAGGTGAACCAGGGAGTAAGTCAATAGGACAATCATATGCCCGGTGCGGAGGAAGAACATTGGCATGTTTCTCATTGAAGACATCCAAAAATTTGTGATATGACAATGGAACCACTGATAATAAACTCAAATCTCTTTCTGAGACACAGACCAAAGCTTGCTGAGAGGCGGGCGACTTTTCTTTGAAACAGTTCTTAAGACAATAAGAGGAAGACAATGATAATTTCCCTGATGCCCAGTCAATAATAGGATTGTGAACCCTTAACCATAGTTACATACAGTAGTTAAATAGTTACATAGTTAAATTGGGTTGAAAAAAGACAAAGTCCATCAAGTTCAACCCCTCCAAATGAAAACCCAGCATCCATACACACCCCTCCCTACTTTTAATTAAAATTCTATATACCCATACCTATACTAACTATAGAGTTTAGTATCACAATAGCCTTTGATATTATGTCTGTCCAAAAAATCATCCAAGCCATTCTTAAAGGCATTAACTGAATCAGCCATCACAACATCACCCGGCAGTGCATTCCACAACCTCACTGTCCTGACTGTGAAGAACCCTCTACGTTGCTTCAAATGAAAGTTCTTTTCTTCTAGTCTAAAGGGGTGGCCTCTGGTACGGTGATCCACTTTATGGGTAAAAAGGTCCCCTGCCATTTGTCTATAATGTCCTCTAATGTACTTGTAAAGTGTAATCATGTCCCCTCGCAAGTGCCTTTTTTCCAGAGAAAACAACCCCAACCTAGACAGTCTACCCTCATAATTTAAGTCTTCCGTCCCTCTAACCAATTTAGTTGCACGTCTCTGCACTCTCATTTATATCCCTCTTAAGGACTGGAGTCCAAAACTGAACTGCATACTCCAGATGAGGCCTTACCAGGGACCTATAAAGAGGCATAATTAAGTTTTCATCCCTTGAGTTAATGCCCTTTTTTATGCAAGACAGCTTTAGTAGCCACAGAATGACACTGCCCAGAATTAGACAACGTGTTATCTACAAAGACCCCTAGATCCTTTTCATTTAAGGAAACTCCCAACACATTGCCATTTAGTTCCATTTATATTATTTTTGCCAAAGTGCATAACCTTGCATTTATCAACATTGAACCTCATTTTCCAGTTTGCTGCCCAGTTTTCCAGTTTAGACAAATCACTTTGCAAAATGGCAGCATCCTGCATAGAACCTATAGTTCTGCACAATTTAGTATCATCTGCAAAAAAAACAGTACTTTCAATGCCCACCTCCAGGTCATTAATAAACAAGTTGAAAAGCAAGGGACCTAGTACAGAGCCCTGCGGTACTCCACTAACAACACTGGTCCAATTAGAAAATGTTCCATTTACCACCACTCTTTGTAGTCTATCTTTTAGCCAGTTCTCTATCCAGGTACAAATACTAAGTTCCAGGCCAACATTCCTTAATTTAACCAGTAACCTTTTGTGTGGCACTGTATCAATTGCTTTAGCAAAGTCTAAGTAAATCACATCCACTGCCATCCCAGAATCGAGGTCTCTACTTACATTCTCATAAAAAGAAATTAAGTTAGTCTGGCAAGATCTATTACGCATAAAACCATGCTGGCACAAACTCATAGTATTATAATTTGCTATGAAGTCCAGTATCTTATCCTTTATTAACCCTTCGAAAAGCTTTCCTACCACTGACGTCAGACTAACTGGCCTATAGTTTTGAGGCTGAGAACGGGATCCTTTTTTGAATAGAGGCACCACATTAGCAATTCGCCAGTCTCTCGGCACT
Source organism: Xenopus laevis (assembly GCF_017654675.1). Lineage (NCBI taxonomy): Eukaryota > Metazoa > Chordata > Amphibia > Anura > Pipidae > Xenopus > Xenopus laevis. The sequence continues at coordinate 55,779,201 of NC_054383.1, forward strand.
ATGCCAGATCTCAATGAATCCTGAAAAATTAAGTAAAGAGGTTTGGCAATCACAGAGCTAAGCTCGCTAATTACCCTGGGATGAATACCATCTGGCCCTGGACCTTTGTTAACAACATGTTCAAGTCTCTTTTGAATTTCTTCATGTGTGAACCATGCATCATTAGTTGTATTACTAGAATTGGGACTGTTAAGAAGGAAACCTTCACTTACTGGTTCCTCATTTGTGTAGACAGATGAAAAATATGAGTTCAGAATCTGCGCTTTTATTTTGTTTTCATCAACCAGCTGACCCCCCTCTGATAGTAAGGGTCCCACCCCTTCCTGCTTCATTTTTTTACTATTAACATATTTAAAAAATAATTTTGGATTTTTTTTACTGCTTGCTGCAATATCCTTTTCTATAGCAATTTTAGCTTGCCTTATAGCTTCTTTGCATGATTTATTGGCCTCCTTGTACCTTATAAATGTTTCGGCTGTACCAGCTAACTTGAAAGCCTTAAAAGCACGTCTTTTCTTACCCACCTCAACACCAACGCTTCTATTGAACCAAAAAGGTTTTGCTTTGCAACGACGTTCCTTGCTTACAAGTGGAATATACTGACAAGTATATTTATTAAGCAGCATTTTAAAGACTTCCCATTTTTGTTCTGTGTTTAACCCTGTGAAAAGCATTTCCCACTTAATATGTTGCAGAGATGCCCTTATACTGTCAAAGTTTGCACGTCTGAAATTTAGTGTTTTAGTTACTCCCTTATAGAATTGCTTCTGCAACAGAATCTCAAAGGAGACCATGTTATGATCACTATTCTCTAAATGATCACCCACACAAATGTTAGAGATGAGTTCAGTATTGTTAGTTATTACAAGGTCCAAAAGAGAGTTATTCCTAGTAGGTTCTTGAACGAGCTGGAATAAAAAGTTGTCATTCAGCATATTTACAAACCTACTAGCTTTTTCTGTCTTAGCAACCCCATTACCCCAGTCAATGTCTGGATAATTGAAGTCACCCATAGCAACAACTTGACCCAGCTGTGAAGCCGCTTGTATCTGCAAGAGTAGCTGGGCTTCATACTTGACACTTATACGAGGTGGTTTATAGCATAAACCAATGATAATTCTTTTTGTTACCTTTTGCCCAGTCAAAATCTCTACCCAGAGTGATTCTACACCCTCACCAGTGCCAGCTATTTTTATTTCTTTAGCGCATGGCTTTAATTCAGGCTTTACATACAAACATACTCCTCCACCCTTTTTAATCCCTCTGTCCCTCCTAAAAAGGGTGTAACCATTTAAATTCACAATCCAGTCACATGTTTCATCCCACCAGGTCTCAGTGATACCAATTATATCATAATTTTTAGAGCATGCAATTAATTCTAGGTCTCCCATTTTACCTGGCAAACTCCGTGCATTTGCCAGCATACAGCGGAGGTTACTACTTTTACTTATGAAATGTGCATTACTTAGTGAAGAATTATACGTTAAGTTAGTATTATTCTGTTTTCCTTGTAACTGAGGGACCTCCTTAGCTGGTAAACTGTATGCCCCTCTCACTCCTCCTCCATGACCCCTTACTAACCCCACTGCCCCGTCTACACTAGCTTCCCCATAATCCTTTATCTCACCCACCCCCCCTTGCCTAGTTTAAACACTCCTCCAACCTCTTAGCCATTCTTTCCCCTAGCACCACGGACCCCCTTCCATTGAGGTGCAAACCGTCACGGCTGTATAGGTTGTACCCCAACGAAAAATCAGCCCAGTGCTCTAGGAACCCAAACCCTTCCTTCCTGCACCAAGACTTGAGCCACGCATTTAGCTCCCTAAACTCCCGCTGTTTTCCTAAACTTGCACGTGGCACAGGCAAAATTTCAGAAAAGATTACATTGGAAGACCTTTACTTGATCTTAGAGCCTAGATCCCTGAAATCATTCTTTAAGGTCTTCCATCTACCATTTATTTTGTCATTAGTACCGATATGCACTAAGACAGCTGGGTCATGCCCAGCCCCACCCAATAATTTGTCTATCCGATCAACCACATGCCGAACCCTGGCACCAGGTAGACAGCAAACTGTTCGGTTGTAGTGATCCGGACGACAAATTACCCTATCCACTTTCCTAATAATTGAGTCCCCTACAACCACAGTCTGCTTAGGCCTGACTCTACTCTCCTCCCCACCACTACTAGAGAAACTGGTCTCCCGGGTGTTAAACCATGGTAAACCGATAATGATTGGAAACAGAGGAGAAGGAACCATGTCAAAGCGAATGATTTCAAGATAACACTTGTTTATTAATACATTTAAGGGTTCAGTCTCAAAAGAAACCGGTCCAGAACTTAAAGGTGAACCGTTCGCCATTCTGATCATCACCGGCTGAGCTCTTGGACGTAATGGAATACCATGGAAATGAGCAAAAGAGGAATCGAGGAAACAGCCACTGGCTCCTGAATCAATGATCGCTGCTACTTGCAACTGCTTTCTTCCCCACTGTAATGAGAGCAAAAGGGAAATATGGGCATTCTCAAGATGTAAAGGTATTCCCGACCCACACCCTATGGAGGAAACATTACCATCCGGGCGAAGAGGGCAAGTCCGTAATAAGTGGTCCACTGAACCGCAGTATAAACAGAGATTCAAACGCCTCCTTCTTAATCTCTCCTCAGGACTCAGGCTGGGATGAGTTAAACCAAGTTGCATTGGCTCAGTGGTAGGGACAGATGCAGGAGCAGATGAGGCGCCTGGATTGGGCGCTCTAGGGACCACCCAGGAGACTGGAACAGAATATTTCTCAGTATGTCTCTCCCTCAAGCGTCTGTCAATCTGGATGGTGAGCTGAATGAGTTCATCCAAAGGAACAGGAACTCCCACTCTGGCTAGTTCATCCTTTAACTGGGTTGACAGACCGACTCGATAATGATGTCTGAGGGCAGACTCGTTCCAGCTTGTGTCAACAGCCCACCTCATAATCTTCCACAGGACGCTTCCCTTGCGTGAGGGCATGTAATGCGGCTTCTGCTGTTTCCGGACACTGCGGATCATCATATAAGGATGCCATAGCTGCAAAGAAAGTCTCAACATCCTTCAGCAGGGGGCTATTTAGCTCCAAAAGGCGATAAGCCCAAGTATGGGGTTCCCCTTGAAGAAAAGAAATGACAGTTCCCACCTTGACTTTTTCACCGGCATAAGTCTTGGGCTTCATGGAGAACAGTAACCTGCAGCTGTTCCAAAAGGACCGAAACTGCTTGCGATCCCCGCCAAATTTCTCCGGTAAACTGATCTTTGGTTCAAGACGCCCGGAAGAAGATGCAGAGGAACTGTTGGCTTCATCAAATGGAAGTTCGGTTAAATGGGCTTGAATGCTTTGATAACCACCTTGCAAGTCTTGGACCGCTCGCGCCAGGGCTGCCATTTGCTGGGACAAAGTCTCTAGAATACTAGCTTCCTCAAGTGGTTCCTGTTGATATGGCTCGGACATACTGTCAGACTTACCGATCCAGATGAAACCACTGACGCTGAGAAAGACAACCCTTACAGCTCCCTCACCAGTTCTACCCCCAAATAGGTATGGAGGGAGGCCAGTGAAGATGACGTATGGGAGCCTGTAATCTAGCTGGATACACCAATCTATAGTGCGACTTCAGCGTTGGTGTCAGGATCAGCCCGGGACTTGAACTCTGGTAGTGCTGTTCTGCTTATTTGCAGCACTTACCTGATGAGCCACTGGGGGCTCTCAGGGCTGATTCTGAACTCTGGTGTGTATTGTTTTCTGTTATCTGCCATTCACAGTCCGTTTTCCACCCACCTCGTTTACCCTCATGTGTTTCCCATTTCCTAATCACCTTCCCTTTATAAACCCCGCCCTGAGCTTTGCTCAGGGCTGAGTCATTGATTGTATTATGTTTGTTCCTGACCTGCAAATCTGAATCTGAATCTGAATCTGAATCTGAATCTGAATCTGAATCTGAATCTGAATCTGAATCTGAATCTGAACCTGAATCTGAACCTGAACCTTGAATACCTTGTATGTCTTGTTCCTGAAAACCTTGTTTCCTGAGTGAGTACCTTTGTTCCTGTGTTCCCCACTTTTCCCCCACCATGTGGATTCCTCGATCAGCCATTTTGCTTGTTCCTCCTTTTGTGTTTCTGTGTTCCGACTGCAATAAACCTACTATAACTTCATCACCATCATGTCTTTGCCTACAATTACCTATGGCTACACCCCTGGGCGTCCACTATATCCACTCCCCTTGGAGTGGCTATCCTCAGTTACAGCGGTTCCCCGTTGTGAACGTTACAGAATGACTCAGCCTAACTACAGGAAGCCTTTGGGAAAGCCCTCCATGCCTTCTGACTCCGTTGTTAAACTGCAACTCCCTTGGGATGGAGAGGATAGGGCAGAAGACGCCATCCATTTCACTGATGATGTCTGGCAGGATTTTGTCTCTGATGATGACTGGGAGGATTCAGTCTTCGATGAGGACTGGGAGGATCTAGACTCTGATGAAGGTGAACTACAAACTGCTATTTGGCCTGTGTCAGATCGGCCACTTCCAGTTTTTGGGCCCTTGTCTCCTTCACAACCTTCTGCTCCTGTGGCAGCTGCCAAACCCAGGTCACCCTCTTTTTCTCTCAGACCTGAACCCCAGTTTATTAGTTTTTCTACGGTTTCCCAGTATCCTCTCCAGTCACCTGCTCCCGTGCCGGCTCTCCAGTCACCTGCTCCGGTGCCGGCTCTCCAGTCACCTGCTCCCGTGCCGGCTCTCCAGTCACCTGCTCCCGTGCCGGCTCTCCAGTCACCTGCTCCGGTGCCGGCTCTCCAGTCACCTGCTCCGGTGCCGGCTCTCCAGTCACCTGCTCCGGTGCCGGCTCTCCAGTCTCCAGCTTTGGTGCCGGCTCTCCAGTCTCCAGCTTTGGTGCCGGCTCTCCAGTCTCCAGCTTTGGTGCCGGCTCTCCAGTCTCCAGCTTTGGTGCCGGCTTCCCAGCCAGTCCTTGCTCCTGTGCCGGCTTCCCAGCCAGTCCTTGCTCCTGTGCCGGCTTCCCAGCCAGTCCTTGCTCCTGTGCCGGCTTCCCAGCCAGTCCTTGCTCCTGTGCCGGCTTCCCAGCCAGTCCTTGCTCCTGTGCCGGCTTCCCAGCCAGTCCTTGCTCCTGTGCCGGCTTCCCAGCCAGTCCTTGCTCCTGTGCCGGCTTCCCAGCCAGTCCTTGCTCCTGTGCCGGCTTCCCAGCCAGTCCTTGCTCCTGTGCCGGCTTCCCAGCCAGTCCTTGCTCCTGTGCCGGCTTCCCAGCCAGTCCTTGCTCCTGTGCCGGCTTCCCAGCCAGTCCTTGCTCCTGTGCCGGCTTCCCAGCCAGTCCTTGCTCCTGTGCCGGCTTCCCAGCCAGTCCTTGCTCCTGTGCCGGCTTCCCAGCCAGTCCTTGCTCCTGTGCCGGCTCCCCGAAAGCTGCCTGTGCCGGCTCCCCGAAAGCTGCCTGTGCCCGTTACCATGCCAATCCAGCCGGTTCCAGCCTCTGTATCTGCAGCCCAGCCGGTTCCCAGCCTCTGGTATCGCAGCCCAGCCAGTCCCAGTCTCACGTGCCCGCAGCCCAGCCGGTCCCAGTCTCCGTGCCCGCAGCCCAGCCCGGTCCCAGTCTCCGTGCCCGCAGCCCAGCCGGTCCCAGTCTCCGTGCCCGCAGCCCAGCCGGTCCCAGTCTCCGTGCCCGCAGCCCAGCCGGTTCCAGTCTCCGTGCCTGCAGCCCAGCCGGTTCCAGTCTCCGTGCCCGCAGCTCAGCCGGTTCCAGTCTCCGTGCCTGCAGCTCAGCCAGACTCCGTTCCCATGCCAGCTCCCAGACGATTGTTTCTTCCTAAACCAGTTCCTGTACTGGACTGGACCTGTTTGCCCTGGCCTCCGGGCCTGAGGACCTGTTTGCCCTGGCCTCCGGGCCTGAGGACCTTGTTTGCCCTGGCCTCCGGGCCTGAGGACCTGTTTGCCCTGGCCTCCGGGCCTGAGGACCTGTTTGCCCTGGCCTCCGGGCCTGAGGACCTGTTTGCCCTTGGCCTCCGGGCCTGAGGACCTGTTTGGCCCTGGGCCTCCGGGCCTGAGGACCTGTTTGCCCTGGCCTCCCGGCCTGAGGACCTGTTTGCCCTGGCCTCCGGGCCTGAGGACCTGTTTGCCCTGGCCTCCGGGCCTGAGGACCTGTTTGCCCTGGGCCTCCGGGCCTGAGGACCTGTTTGCCCTGGCCTCCGGGCCTGAGGACCTGTTTGCCCTGGCCTCCGGGCCTGAGGACCCTGTTTGCCCTGGCCTCCGGGGCCTGAGGACCTGTTTGCCCTGGCCTCCGGGCCTGAGGACCTGTTTGCCCTGGCCTCCGGCCTGAGGACCTGTTTGCCCTGCCTCCGGGCCTGAGGACCTGTTTGCCCTGGCCCCGGGCCCTGAGGACCTGTTTGCCCTGGCCTCCGGGCCTGAGGACCTGTTTCCTGGCCCCGGCGCCTGAGGACCTTGTTTCCGCTGGCCTCCGGGCCTGAGGACCTGTTTGCCCTGGCCTCCGGGCCTGAGGACCTGTTTGCCCTGGCCTCCCGGGCCTGAGGACCTGTTTTGCCCTGGCCTCCGGGCCTGAGGACCTGTTTGCCCTGGCCTCCGGCCTGAGGACCTGTTTGCCCTGGCCTCCGGGCCTGAGGACCTGTTTGCCCTGGCCTCCGGCCTGAGGACCTGTTTGCCCTGGCCTCCGGGCCTGAGGACCTGTTTGCCCTGGCCTCCGGGCCTGAGGACCTGTTTGCCCTGGCCTCCGGGCCTGAGGACCTGTTTGCCCTGGCCTCCGGGCCTAGGACCTGTTTGCCCTGGCCTCCGGGCCTGAGGACCTGTTTGCCCTGGCCTCCGGGCCTGAGGACCTGTTTGCCCTGGCCCTCCGGGCCTGAGGACCTGTTGCCCTGGCCTCCGGGCCTGAGGACCTGTTTGCCCTGGCCTCCGGGCCTGAGGACCTGTTTGCCCTGGCCTCCGGGCCTGAGGACCTGTTTGCCCTGGCCTCCGGGCCTGAGGACCTGTTTGCCCTGGCCTCCGGGGCCTGGAGGACCCTGTTTGCACCTGGCTCGGGCCTGAGGACCTGTTTGCCCTGGCCTCCGGGCCTGAGGACCTGTTTGCCTGGCCTCCGGGCCTTGAGGACCTGCCTGCCCTGGCCTCCGGGCCTGAGGACCTGCCTGCCCTGGATAGTTCCACTTTCCCTGCTACTGGACCTGGTAGGGCGGTTAACCCTGTCTCTATCAGGCCTATTGCTGTAAGTGGTGGTATTGCTGTCCTGGCTTGCCTCTTCCTGTTTCTGATGGGTGCCTGTGCTCTTGGTCCGCCACCTGTGAAGGGTGCCTGTGCTCTTGGTCCGCCACCTGTGATGGGTGCCTGTGCTCCTGGTCCAACACCTGTGATGGGTGCTCCTGGTCCGACACCCGTGATGGGTGTCCAAACTCCTGATCCGCCACCCGTGATGGGTGTCCAAACTCCTGATCCGCCACCCGTGATGGGTGCCTGTATTCCTGGTCTGCCACCCGTGATGGGTGTCCAAACTCCTGATCCGCCACCCGTGATGGGTGTCCAAACTCCTGGTCTGCCACCCGTGATGGGTGTCCAAGCTCCTGGTCCGCCACCTGTAATGGGTGCCTGTATTGATCTTGTCTGTCTTCATGTCCTGGTTTCCGACTCTGGCTGTGATATCTTAGCTCCTAATTCTGCCAATGTTCCTGTTCTGGCTCCTGACCCCAGCAATTTCTTTGTTTTGTTTTCAATCCTCAAGAAGCTCCTGTTCTCGTTTCTGGCGAGGCTTCGGCCCATTTCCCCAGGGTTTGGACTAAAAAGGATGGGGGACCATTTGATCCTGGGATCGCCCGGAGGTCAATCCTCAAGGGGGGGTAATGTCAGGATCAGCCCGGGACTTGAACTCTGGTAGTGCTGTTCTGCTTATTTGCAGCACTTACCTGATGAGCCACTGGGGGCTCTCAGGGCTGATTCTGAACTCTGGTGTGTATTGTTATCTGCCATTCACAGTCCGTTTTCCACCCACCTCGTTTACCCTCATGTGTTTCCCATTTCCTAATCACCTTCCCTTTATAAACCCTGCCCTGAGCTTTGCTCAGGGCTGAGTCATTGATTGTATTATGTTTGTTCCTGACCTGCAAATCTGAATCTGAATCTGAACCTGAACCTGAACCTTGAATACCTTGTATGTCTTGTTCCTGAAAACCTTGTTACCTTGTTTCCTGAGTGAGTACCTTTGTTCCTGTGTTCCCCACTTTTCCCCCACCATGTGGATTCCTCGATCAGCCATTTTGCTTGTTCCTGCCTTTTGTGTTTCTGTGTTCCGACTGCAATAAACCTACTATAACTTCATCACCATCATGTCTTTGCCTACAATTACATATGGCTACACCCCTGGGCGTCCACCATATCCACTCCCCTTGGAGTGGCTATCCTCAGTTACAGCGGTTCCCCGTTGTGAACGTTACAGTTGGATAACGTGACTGCAGGAGTACAGAGAAACACACGATTAATGGCGGTAGTCACAGGAAGCGAAGATCTGTAGTTACAGGGTGAGGTTCTAGGAAGCACCTTAGTATCAGGCCAGACAGGTTTAGACGTGGAGACCAGCAGGAGTTGAAGATTCGCCCAAGGTTAAGGATGGGTCACGAACCTCATAGCGCAGAGAGATTAGGCAGGCGTCCCAAACGACCAAGTAGAAGCACACAAGGTTGGATGTCAAGGGGTTAAACAGTTGTGGAAAGTTCAGGCAAGCAGGGTCGGCAACAGCAAATCACAGTCTATGTATCAAGGATAAGCGTAGCGGAGTGGTCAGAAGGCAGGCAGGGTCGGCAACAATAATAAGTCCAAACGAAGTATCAAGGGTTAACACAAAGGAATGGTCAAGCAGCAAGCAGAGTTGGCAACAGTGGTTCAAGTCCAAGCAGAGTTTCAGGGGTTAATAGAGGAGAATAGTCAAACAGCAAGCAGGGTTGGCAACAGAGGTTCAAATCCAAGCAGGGTTCCAAGAGTTAATACAGGAGAATAGTCAGGATGCAGAAACAAGTCAAAACCGAGTTCAATATATATATAAGAGAGTAACTTACTCAAAATTTTGGGGGTAGAAAAAAGTTCACCCCAGAAAACCATATATTTTTAGAAAGTAAACATCCCCCCAAATCCAAATTGGGAATGCATGTCTTTCTACTCCAAAGCACCAAGCCATAAACCTTTCCTAAACCTGGTGATTTTGTTGACATTTCCAAAAATCCCCTCAAAACTTCCACCCTGCAGCATCCTATGTCCCACATAGTTTTAGGTACCAAGATAAAATACCCAAAATATGAAAGCCTGGGGTCCTCTGAACAGTTTGAGGCCCAATGTACATAGGTTTATCAAACTACACGGCATGTAAATGTAAACTACTTGTGCATGCTTATTTGATGGTTTACATTTACACTGATTTATAAACATTGCCAGTTTTATATCCGATAAAAACTAGAAAAGGTTATGGTCACCCTTAAAAACCATATACTTTTGGAAAGTACATATTCTGATTAATCCAAAATGGTTAATTATATCTTTCAACTCCAAACTACCATACTGCAAAGCTACGCTAAAAGAAGTGGTTTTTATGACATTTCTGAAAATCGTCTAAACATATTGCCATTGGCCTCATTTATCTCACCCAATTTCTTACAAACAATTGTAAAACACCATAAATATTGATGCCAAGAGTCTACTCAACAATTTGATGCCCAATATGCATAGATATACCAAAGCAGCTGGCATGTGCGTGCCCCAAATAAAAATAGTGCATATGAATTTTCTCGGCAGGCGATTTGCCTTCTGTGAACAAAGGCCCCTGACTCCATATTATTAGCCACAACAGCACAAAGACCCCCCAAAACCATATATATTTGTAAAATACACATTCTGACGAATCAAAAATAGATAATTATGTCTTTCTAGTCCAAACTACCATACTGCAAAGCTACGCTAAAGGCAGTGGTTTTTATGACATTTCTGAAAATTGCCCAAAAGCATTAATCGCACCCAATTTCTTACATACACTTGTAAAACACCCTAAATATTGATGCCAAGGGTTTGATGCCCAATATGCATAGATATACCAAAGCAGCTGGCATATGCAGAGCCCAAATAAAAATAGTGCATATGAATTTTCTTTGCTGCCAATTTGCCTTCTCTGAACAAAGCCCATGCCTGAGTATTATTAACCACAAGACCACCTAACAGTACAAAGACCCCCCCAAAACCATATATATTTGTAAAGTAAACATTCTGGTGAATCCAAAATAGATAATCATGTCTTTCTACTCCAAACAACCATACTACAAAGCTACGCTAAAGGCAGTGGTTTTTATGACTATACCGAAAATCGCCTTAAAATATTGCCATTGGCCGCATTTATCTCACACAATTTCTTATATACAATTGTAAAACACCCTAAATATTGATGCCAAATGTCTACTGAACAGTTTGATGCCAATATGCATAGATATACCAAAGCAGCTGGCCTGTGCGTATCCCAAATAAAAATAGTGCATATGAATTTTCTCAGTTGCCGATTCGCCTTATGTGAACAAAATCTTACAAATTGCTGAGAAATATAATGCTGCACTTTTAATGACTGTAGAGAAAGAAAAGTATGCAAAACATAAATATGATAATTTTAGGTGATATGGCTATTCTTATTGTAGTAACCTGCTTGTGTGGCCATTTTGGTTAAGGGCATTCCTGCTGTTTTGCCATTGTTTTATGATTCAGTCCTGTTATATGCACACATATTCTGTATAGTATAATGAGTGGGTCTTATGAGATGTCTTAGTTAACTGTAGTTCAACTACTGCATAATAGTTTTAGACACAGATGTGAACTGATCATGTGCACACATATTCTGTACAGTATGTTGTGTAGGTCTTATAAGCAGCCACTCATAATACATATATAATATTTTCCTTAGTGTGTGTTCAGACTGTGCTGCTGAACTCCATCCGCCAGTGGGTCACTCAGCTGCTTTACTGAGCCACATATAACAGATTGATCCAATAGGAAACATTCACACATGGGTAGTCTCTGCTCACTCACAAACTGTAAAGGTGGCCATACACGGAGAGATGGCAATATCAGGCTGATCCGATCGTGGGCCCTAGGGCCCAACGATCGGATCCTAACAAATGGTAATGGGCGGTCGGATCACGGGACCGCATCAAAGAACAGATGCGGCCGCGATCCGAAGGGATTTTTACTCCCATCCGATCGCGATCTGCCCGACTTTCGGCCAGATCTCGATCGGGGGAAGCCCGTCGGGGGGCCCCATACACGGCCAATAAGCTGCCGACTCGGTCTGTCGGCAGCTTTTATCGGCTCGTGTATGGCCACCTTTACACTGCTTTTGACAAAGCTGCCATAGTGATGCAATTGAAGTCATGTAGTAGTTAAACTACAGCTAACCATGTGACTAAGAAACTGCTTATAAGGCCCACACATCATACTATACAGACTGCGTTTGTATTCCCAGTGTCTGGAGTGGCTGACTAAAGGTGGACATACACTGGCCAATAAAAGCTGCCAAAAGACCAAGTGGTCCCTAGGGCCCACAAACGGATCAGACTAACATCACCCAGTGTCCATACTGGGACAAGATCTGCTCGTTTGGCAACCTCTCCACACCAGACAATGGGGACTCACACACAGTCTGTATAGTATGAGTAGGATTATAAGCATTTTCTTGTCAGTTTCCATTTCATCACTATGGCAGCTTATCAAAAGCAGTGTAACAGTTTGTGAGTGAGCAGAGACTACTCATGAGTGAAGTTTTCCCATATGGATTAATCTGGTAAAACAGCTGAATGACAGACTGGCGGATGGAGTTCAGCAGCACAGTCTTGTTGAAAATTTCTGAACTCACTCTGAATAAAATACTGTTTTTCTAATTATATTATTGTATGACATGCACCTGGATTGCTGCTGGGCAAGGAACTCTGCAGTTCATATTTGACAGTATTAATTATACAATGTCCCTAATTAGTGATGGACAAATCTGTGCCTTGAAATTCTCAAAACAGCAAAAATTCGCAAAATGCAATGGGCGTCAAAATAACTCTGACCCGTGTCAATTTTGACGCAAGCTACTACGTGCAACTATTTGGTCCAAATGCATTAAAAGTAATGGGCGTCTGAATAATTTTAATGTGTGTGTCAATTTTACTAGCGCCAAGTTTTCATTTTGATGCAGCGGAATTTTTGATGGTAGTTTTTTTGCCGGCAAATTAATTTGCTTGCAATGAAATGTGGTAATTCTTAGCGAATTTGTTACCTGTTGGGCCAGCTCCTTCTCTTCTGCAATTGAGTTACACTTAATTGCAGTGATTTCTCTAAGCAACATGCCCCTGGTATATGCCTTAAACGCATCCCATAATATTGAGGGATTAGCTGTGTTAGTGTTGAATTCAAAGCATTCCTGGATTTCAGCTATTATTTGCAGTGATGGGCGAATGTATTCGCCAGATGCGAATTTGCGGCGAATTCGCCGCCAAAACACCTGCGAAAATTCACCCAAAAAATTGGCCGGCGTCAAAAAAAAAATTTTGCGGGCGTCGAAAAAAAACGAGACGCCACCGCCATTTCACAAATTTTGCGCCGTTTCACGAATTTTCCGGCGAAGCGAAAAGGTGCAAATTTGTCCATAACTAATTATTTGTTCATCTTTATCTATTATATCCAGCCATACCAGGTTTAGAGACCACCTATTGACTATGTTTGCTGTGGGAGCTTTCCAAGTGGTGAGTAAAGGGGCATGATCTGATATGCCACGTGGCAACCAGTCACCTGGTTTAAGCCTGTAAGGAGTCCCTTTGAGAGAAAGATGTAGTCCATTTGGGATAGTGAGAGGTGGGAAGTAGATAAACAGGAGTATTGAAGGTCAGTAGTGTATGAGTGCCTTCAGCTCTCTGTATCTATTGCATCCATCAAACTGGCCAGTGTAGTGGGTGGTAGGTGTGTATGAGTGGGGTCTCCTATTCAATCTATCCAATTGTGGATTTAATACTGTGTTGAAATCCCCTGTGCAGATTACTTTTGCTTGTGGTTGGGGGGTTACAAATGCTATCAACTGGTGAATACTTTCATCAGCACAAAGAGTAGGTATATACATGTTAGCTAGCAGAAATTCTGAGGCATAAATGTGACAATGTATAAATACAAATTTACCCCTGGGGTCTGTCTTTAGTGTAAAGAGCTGGAAATTTAGTGTTTTCCTGATTAGCACCGTGGTGCCAGCTGTATAAGTAGAGTAGGCCGAGTGATAGCACAAACCAACCCACAGCTTTTTTAAAGACGTTAATTTGCCTCCTGTGAGGTGGGTTTCTTGTAAAAATATCACATCAGAGCGCTGTTTTTTAAAGTAGTCCAAAACCAGCATGTGCTTGATTGGGTCATTCAGACCTCAGTACAGCTCAGTACAGCAAAAGACATATTATACCTTTACGTTGCATAAAATACCTGTAAAGTCTCTGTGCAATATTGTGTCCATCTGTCCTTTCCCACCCGTTCTGCTTAAGAAAAACAAACAACCATAAAGCAGAAAGTACCTAAATTACTGCCTCCAAAGTGAGGGGAACAATGTAAACTGGCATCCTTCCAGTGATGCACGGGGGTGCAGAAGTTAACATTAACCAGCTTAGCCGTCCTGGCTGATACCACGGGTAAGCCTTAGACAAGGAAGAGGAGAAAGGCCTCTCCGTCGGCTCCTGATGTGCATGTTCATAGTGAAGTATAGCCAATCTTGCGCTGTTTGTTGGTAGCTGTGTTGTGACACTTCTAGATTGCTGCTTCATATTTATAACAACATGGAAGAAAATAGAGGAGGAACAATGCTCCACCAAACTTAGTTGCGATGTATTTGTACCTGGATAGAGAATTGGCTAAAAGATAGACTACAAAGAGTGGTGGTAAATGGAACATTTTTTAATTGAACCAGTGTTGTTAGTGGAGTACCGCAGGGCTCTGTACTAGGTCCCTTGCTTTTCAACTTGTTTATTAATGACCTGGAGGTGGGCATTGAAAGTACTGTTTCTATTTTTGCAGATGATACTAAATTGTGCAGAGCTATAGGTTCTATGCAGGATGCTGCCACTTTGCAGAGTGATTTGTCTAAGTTGGAAGACTGGGCAGCAAACTGGAAAATGAGGTTCAATGTTGATTAATGCAAGGTTATGCACTTTGGCAAAAATAATATAAATGCAAGTTATACACTAAATGGCAGTTTGTTGGGAGTTTCCTTAAATGAGAAGGATCTTGGGGTTTTTGTAGATAACAAGTTGTCTAATTCTGGGCAGTGTCATTCTGTGGCTACTAAAGCAAATAAAGTTCTGTCTTGCATAAAAAAGGGCATTGCCTCAAGGGATGAAAACATAATTATGCCTCTTTATAGGTCCCTGGTAAGGCCTCATCTGGAGTATGCAGTGCAGTTTTGGACTCCAGTCCTTAAGAGGGATATAAATGAGCTGGGGAGAGTGCAGAGACATTCCTCTTTACTGCGTTAAACTTAGGCCGCTGCCTTTGGACCTCCAACGAGTCCTGGTAAATGCCAATGTTCACATTTTCATATGGCAATTGGCCTTTGGTGCGGGCCATTGCAAGGATTCTGTCCCGGTCTCTGGAATTTAATACCCTAGCCTAGCTGGAGCACTAGGGGGAGGAGCACTCATGGGAACTTGGTGAGCTCTTTCAATTGAGAATGTTTTGGTGAGGGAGTCTACCCCAAACATTGTGGTTAGCCATTGTTGTATAAAGTTTTCAGGGGACTAACCTTCCGCCCATTCGGGGAATCCAAGCAGCCTGATATTATTTAGTCTCAAATGATTTTCAAGATCATCCGCTTTACTTTGCCATGCAATTACAGCCCATAAGTGATCTTTGCGGCAGTGGTTGCCTGTCTTGCTCTGTAGGATCCGTAATGGCGGTATCTTGGCTTGTAGGTATAACTAATTAAGGCCACTGGAATGGAGCCGAGCTAACTTGCGTCCTCTCACATCAAGCTGGTAGCCACACCCCAAAAGGACAATATTTACTTAAGTGTACAGTATATATACCAGTTTGGTAAGATTCTTTAATATGCCACTTAATATGATATAAACTGTTGCTTAAGTATTCATTTTGGGGGTATAGTTTTCCTTTAAAGAAATATCAGCAATAGCCAATCACAATGGTTCTACTGAACTATTCAGGTAGGTGTTAGCTGAAAATCACAGAGGTGTGAAAGTGAGATCTCTTCAAAATGGTTCAGGGGCATAACTACAGAGGACGCAGACGCTGCAACTGCAGGTGGGCACAGGAGGTACAGGGGGCCCCATGAGGCCCTAATTAATGAGCATGGTACCATAATGACTGCATCATATCTTCACACTTTTTTTCAGTTTCAGCTAACACCTATCTGAATAGTTCAATGGAACTACCACTGACTATTGATTGTATTTAATTTTTTTTTGCCAATAACCCCTTGCAGTAACTCCTCACTTCTTAATCTGTGTGCCAATCAATTCACAGGTATAGGCAGGTTGGGGAGAGGCTAGGAACTGAAGCCACCATAGAAATGAGGATTCACAAAAAGGATCCTGAGTGGATATGAACATTTGCTGTAGATTTCATTTTACATGAGTAAGATGAAATCTGCAGCAAATGTTCATATTCACTCAGGATCCTTTTTGTCAATCCTCATTTCTGCAGTGCCTTCAGTTCCTAGCTTCTCCTTTTCCCTAATATACAGTTATATATACCTGTGGGAACAGGTACTATACTGGAATGCATTAAAGTAGTGCTACAGAATCATTCTCACCGCTCTTTGCAGCGTTGGGTGCCGACTGTGACTCTGCCCAGGTCAAATACAATCTACAAAATATATTCCAGCAGCAGTCCGTTTCAGTGAAAAAATAATTTATTTGTGCGACAAGTGAAGCTTCACTTGCTGGGAAACAAACCAGTGGTGTATTTCAGTGGCAATGTTACAGTGTGGGGCATGAATATCTGCATATCTGCCATCAATACCCACTGCATCTCACTGGATATAATGTGGGGGGGGTATACACTGAAACTCCCTGCATGGAATGTGCTTGTTTTTTCATATAGACCTGGCATTACATAGGGTTGCCTCCTTTTCTGGAAAAAAATACCATAATATTGGTATCAGAGATCATTTTTACCAGCCATGCCAGTAAAATACTGGGCAGGTGGAAACCCAAACTGCATATTGTCCCGGGGGGGGGCAGTACCCACTGCATCTGTAGTACTGAATTTTGGATATTCAACAATAAGCCCATACACGCAATGGGTTAACAGATATCTGCCTTTCCATCAATGGCAACTGTGAAGGTGCAAGCCTGGACAACAGTCATCCTGCCATAAAACAATCCTTGTAGCTACAGTAATGTCCATATCAAAGAGATGCAAATAACTGGACATACTGGTGTGGGTGCAGGGATAGCAAGAGTTCCCAAGGGAATGACACTCTGCTGGATCAACAAAGGGACACCTGGAGCATTGGGTTATGGGATTTCTTTCACAGTGCATCCTAACTTGATTTCAGTCCCTTGTCTATCTAAGAAGAGATGAACCATCTTCAAGAAAAGCTAACATCGACCCGATTGGCTGGGACTGTCTTTTGGGTGTGGCTGTTTTGGGAACAGGGTAGTATGTTTGTTTGAATTGTCTTCCTTATGTGTATATAAAGAGCATTGTAAATACTTTATTAGTTAGTCACTTTCCACTCCCTTCCATTGCATCCTTCCCTATCCCTTTCTACCTCCCTCCATGTTAGTTAGTTCCCTTTTTATGTTATACCTTTTAGTTCCTTTGTAAATAAATACCACTTATTTAAAGATCAGTCTGCCTCAAGTCATTAGCCTGGCACCTCAAAATAGAGCAGATCTAACATATTGGCACCCCAGATTTGAGGATTTCAACTAAACCCATCATCGTAAGGAAAAGGAATCTGCTTGGCTGAGAAGATTTGAGAAGCCTGAGACTGACACGTTAAAGGTCTGACCAGAAAAGAAAGCCTGGAGCCTAACACAGGTAAGTATATGTTTCTTTTATCTAATTTTAACTGGTTATTGTATTAGAAACGTTTCTGTTTTTTTAGTGGAAAGAAGTTAAGGAACACTTTAAGTAAGGTAGTAAGGTCAGTTATTGTGTAGAAACTATGGTATAGTTTGTTGTTGTTCTGAAGTTTAGTGTTTTGTTTGTGTAAGTAATTGTTTGTAGTGTGTATTGTTTGTTGTAAACATGGAATTTGTTCAAAGATATGTAAACAAATATGCCTCAGCTGATTACCATTCATGTGCAGATGAGTCTTTGACACATCAGTTTAAAAGTCTACTGACACAGTGTCAAAGTTACAACAATAAAGTAAAATGTAATCATCTTGCAAAAATGGTAAAGAAAATTAAAATGGCCAATTAAATATTAGCATTATTAAAGATGAAAGTTATTGCTGAGAATAAGGCAGAACAGTGGAGAAATGAGAAGGTCCAGTTTAGAGAAAACTTGGAAAAGTTTGGTGAGTCACTTATTGTAGCAGCTAGCACTTCAGAAGAGCATATTTCAGAATTAGAAGAACTGAGGGAGAAGGTAGAACTGTTAGCTAAACAGAATGATTTGTTAGAAGAAAAGTTGAAGGATTGTGAGGAGAGATGCAGGCTCAGAGAACAAGAGGTGATATCTTTAGAAAGCAAGGCTGGATATGAACTAAATGTCCCAGTAAGTGTCTGCCCTGTTACTGAGCAAGAGATAAAAGATGGAGAACAAGGTATAAGACCACAAACATTACCTAGTCCATCTCTCTTTAGCCCCCAATCAGAATGTGCTAGACAACAGATCAATAATACACATGGGCCAACTGATAATAATATTCATTCAAACTCAGCAGCACTGAAAATACAAGAGGTTATAAGTTTGACCCAGATATTGGGAAAGTTTGACACTAATTTATCCCCTATTACCCTTTCCAATAAATTGGAAGCTGTGGTCAAACAATATAACCTTGGAAATAAAGATGCATGTGCCTTGCTTAGAGCATGGCTCCCATATCAGTTGGCTGCAGAACTTAGGCCTCCGGTTGGTAAGCACATTGGGACATTGTCCAATATCAATGAAAATTGGGGAGGTACCACTGAAAGGTTAAGAGAGTTGCAAATGATTTTGGGTGGGCATGATACAAGAGGTACAAATGCATTGGAGAATGCAAGGTATAGGAAAGGAGATGATCCAATGTTATTTTGCACTGATTATCTCTCCCTATATAAAGTTGTATTCAACTGCCCTGATATGTTGCCAGATGAGCCCAATTTCCTCTACTCAATGGCAAATAAATGTAATGTTGATTACAACACAAGAACTGCCCTTAGGTATGCCACCTCATACAACAATTTTATAAATACACTTAGGGATTGGTCTCAGGAGTCTTTTGAATTCCAGAGACATATTTCTGTTGCTTCTAAAAACCACCAAAGCAGGAGATTTCCACGGAAATGTTACAGTTGTGGTAAGTATGGTCATATTGCTCGATTTTGCAGAACTTCTGCCAATCAGCATGATACTTACCCAATCCATTCAATACAGAGACAAGAGGGGGATGCACAGGAAAATCTAAATGATTATCTCCTAGACCATAGCCCTCCATCAGAGCCTGAAACTGTTGTCTCCTCTGATAACATAGACACAGGTTCCAATAGTGCAGGAGATCAAAAGAGAGCCAAAATGAGCCCAAAAGGGAATTTCACACACCTCCCTGTAAAACAGGAAAAGAAGGGACAACTGCCCCACCCTTTATGCTTGGGTGAACATTCCACTGTGGCTTTACAGCAGTTGGTCTCACATTGCTATGCAAATGCTAATGGACAATTTAGCACAGTTTGCCCAGGGTGTACCAAACACAAATATGCCTGTTTTCTAATGACAAGGAATGTGATGGAATTAAAACTAGATATGGCCATGACCACTGTATAATGGATATGTACTATGTTATTTGTAATTTTATGTATATTAATTATATGTATGTTTCTTTTTCAGAGTACTAGTGGAAGAACGATTGTCCATTTATCCTGTAAAATGAAGAAGATACTGTGATTTTAAAATTGATTTTTGTTTCAACAGGTTGTAGATTTGTTTTAAGGAGCACAGCACCTGATGACTTTGTGTCTTACACTAAATAACCCTGATTAACTGGATAACTGTATTGTTTTTAAAACCACGTGGTACAATCAATGAGCTCAATAGTAAAATAATTGTTTGCAAACAATTTAAAAAACAATATTTAAACTCAATAACATCTCTTCACAATACTGGTGTCCTTGGTATATTATTAATTTATTGTCCACAGGTATTTGTTTTTGTTCATGTATTTGTGTTGTTAAATGTAAATGTGTTTATCTTTGTTTTACATGTTGTCTCTGTTTAGTGTTTTGTGTGTTAGTTTGTATACAGTATTAGTATCTTCATTGTTTTAATCAAAACACTGCTAAAAATAGCAGACTGTGTAATTTTGAATATTTTTTTTTTTTCCAATTTTTTTTTGCTCTCTATTTGCATAATGGTACCTACGTTTTTCGGTACCAAATGGGGGGTGATCATAGTTTTTCTTTCCTAAGTATACAGTTGTGTGTGCTTCAACCACCTCACATAGGTTCCTTTCGGGCAGAGTGCAAAGCAGTGTATAAGCCCTTGCCATGGGCCAATTATACGGCAAAAAGGAAAAACTGCAGCACCTCTTATTTGCAAAATGTGAAAAAATGTATTGCAATTGGTCAGTAACAGGCAACGTTTCGGGCCTTGTCTTGCCCTTTCTCAAGCCTGCCTGATAGTGTGTGATACAAACATTTATCCCCCACACTGGGGGAGTGCACAATATCAGGACCCACCCCCAATCAAGTTCAAACCAATCAAGTGAGGACATTGTGAAAGTCCAATAAAGTCCAAGTGTTATTCATTTTCCGTGTGTCTTGTTAATCCATATTCCATACTGGGTATTTAGTTGTACTTATAAGAGAAAAATTTCAATAGTGACACTTAGTGATTAAAAATTAGAATAAAACAATGTATAAGGTTATAGAGGCTGCAGTACCTTTTACCCGGAGAGGATAGTTCCAAATGGAATCTCCTCGATGCAGTCCGGGATCATGTACCCATTCTTCATAAATGTTGATAACCTTAAAAGACAAAAATCATGTTCAGAAAAATGTAAACATACAATAAAAGGTTAAAACCAATCAGAACAAAGGAGGGTGTTGTCTGACCTAAGTGGAATAGAAGGGTATTATAACTTAAATAAAGCACATAGGTGTATATTCCCTATTAAGGCCCTTAGGCCAAAGCGTACCCAATTTATTTATCCAGTACATTTCTTTTCTTTTAAGGACTTTTAACCGATCGCCCCCTCTTCTTAATTTGGGGACGCCATCTATAATCTGAAATCTCAGCTGACTTGGTGTATGTTTCGCTGTGTGAAAGTGTGCAGGTATAGGGAGTTCGAGGTCTTCGCATCTTATGGTTGATTTATGTTTTGAAATTCTGTCTTTCACTTTCTGAGTTGTTTCTCCCACATATCCTAGTCCACACGGGCATTTGATTAAATAGATGACATATGAAGATTCACATGTGAAAAATTGCTTGATAGTGAATCTTTTCCCAGTGTGGGGATGTGTGAAACTCTGTCCTTTGGTCACACTGTTGCACTGCGCACAATTCAAGCAGGGGAAAGTTCCTGGTTTAATATCAGCTAGGTATTGTTGGCCTGTTTTCTTAGTAGGGCCAATATCCGCTTTTACTAGGGTGTCTCTGATATTCCTCCCTCTCCTATAGGCCATCAATGGAGGGGAAGTGAACTCCTCAATGTCTGGGGAGCATTTTTGTAATATATGCCAGTGTTTGCGTAAAACCGTGGCTATATGTTTACTGGCCGATGTATATTGGCTTACAAAAGCTAGTCTCTTTTGTGTCTTGGGTATGTTTTTGTTTTCAAGCAAAGTTTCTCTCGGAACACTTTTCATATGTTCACCGCTCTCAGTAAGGGCCTCTTTAGGGTAGCCTCTATCACTGAAGCGTTCAATCATTTCAGTTGCTCTTATGGGGAATAACTCTGGATCTGATACAATCCTTTTGATTCGAGCTAACTGTGTCTTGGGTAGGGATTTCTTAAGAGCTGGAGGTTGGCAACTTTTATAGTGCAGTAATGTGTTACGGTCAGTTGGTTTTTTGTACCAGTCTGTCTCCAGACGGTTGTTATCAATATATATGTTCAGATCTAGAAAAGAGACACATTTTTGATCAGAGACAAGTGTAAATTGGATTGTGGGTACCACTGTATTAAGCCAGTTGTGAAATTCTAGTAAGGTGTCCCTATCACCATTCCAAATCATAAAAATATCGTCTATGTATACAGTGTGAAGAAAACAAAACGTTTGGATATACATACTGTTCCTCGAAGCTTGCCATGTACAGATTGGCATAAGTTGGCGCCACATTACTCCCCATGGCTGTGCCCCAACGTTGCATGTAGTATGTGTCTCCAAACAGAAAATAATTCTCATATAACACTATTTTTAATAGATCAATCAAAAAGGATTGTTCCGACCCGCTGTGATCAGTGTTTAGCAGACTGTCACTCGCTGCTTGTATCCCCATCTCATGTGATATTGAGGTATACAAACTGCCTACATCCAAACTTACCAGAAGAACCCCTGTATTTGGTAGGGTAATGTTCTGTAGTTGATTAAGCAGTTGCATGTTATCCTTTAGATATGATCTAGTGTTAACGACCAGTGGCTGTAAAACCCTATCTAGGTAGGTTGCTAGAGGGGAGAATACTGAGTCTGTACCTGCCACTATGGGTCTACCTGGTGGATGGGCGGGATCTTTATGTATTTTAGGCAGCGTGTACAAAACTGGTGTCATTGGATGTTCCTTTATTAGAAATTTTTTTGTGTCTTTCTCAATTATACCATCCTCCACCCCTTGGTCAATGATTTGTGCTATGCGTTTCTGTATCTCAGGGAGGGGGTCCTTGCTGACTTTTTTGTATACCTCCTCATTGCTCAGCTGGTTTAGAATCTCTTGTATGTATTGGTCCCTGTCCATCACTACTAGGGCGCCCCCTTTGTCAGCTGGTTTGAATATTATGTCTGGTTCGTTCATCAAAGTACGCAATTCTTGTTGTTCATACGTTCTTTTTCTCTTATAAGTACAACTAAATACCCAGTATGGAATATGGATTAACAAGACACACGGAAAATGAATAACACTTGGACTTTATTGGACTTTCACAATGTCCTCACTTGATTGGTTTGAACTTGATTGGGGGTGGGTCCTGATATTGTGCACTCCCCCAGTGTGGGGGATAAATGTTTGTATCACACACTATCAGGCAGGCTTGAGAAAGGGCAAGACAAGGCCCGAAACGTTGCCTGTTACTGACCAATTGCAATAAATTTTTTCACATTTTGCAAATAAGAGGTGCTGCAGTTTTTCCTTTTTGCCGTATAATTGGCCCATGGCAAGGGCTTATACACTGCTTTGCACTCTGCCCGAAAGGAACCTATGTGAGGTGGTTGAAGCACACACAACTGTATACTTGGATATCTCTGCCAGTGGAAGTGCTCCCAGACTCAACTACAAAGTTTCCCAATGTCTCAAACTAACACTGTGGAACAGCAAGGGTTAACTTATGCATACAGTGAAGAGGAAGCTGCAAGAATCATTGGCCTGGATACTGGAAACAGTGGATTCCTATCGATCCCTGGTAACAGAAATCTACAGAGGTTGTTGGACAAAGAAAAACGCCGCTTGGTTGGCTTGGAACTGCATTCCACAACACTGACTGAGTATTACAGGGTTAAGAGAATCCCTAGAGGCCTGAGAGTTAATCTGCGCCCCACTATATTCACTGATAACGTGGACTTTAAACAGAAATATGAACAGATACTAAACAAATGCTCCTTTGACATTCTTCTGCTCAACATTGAATTCCTGCAGCGAGAAATCCCTGCTGCGAAGCAGAGAGTCACGGACATTGAAAGGGAGCTGAAAGCACTAACTCCGATTGAGGAGTATAAGAAATTACTCACCCAGATTGATTCCAACCTCGCTGAACATCGCAGGGATATAGAGGAGCGGAAAAGAAGCAAGTTTCAACGCGATTCGGAGGACTACAGAGCAGGACAAGTTTATCGCTGGACAGAGGGAGAGAGCAGCCCGCGCACGTCTGAGTCGCGTGACGTCATCACACAGCGCCAATTCAACTCGCAGCAGCCGCAACATAGGCAATACCAGAGGGGGAGAGGACAGTATCGCAGGCCAAAATGCTGGGGGACAAGACCGCTTAACTACAGCAGTGAGGAGCTGTCGGGGGGCGAGTCAAGCACAGAGGCTTTTTTAGGAGAAGGCCCCCAGGACCACCGAGGCACCAGAGAAGAGGGGGCAAAAGGCATCAACGTTCCAAGAAGCAGCCAAGCACAGAGACAGCAACCTGGACGCACAGCACGCCAACAACCAAAACGTTAGTACACAATATTTCCTCCTTTCCCCTCTCTGAACAGCAAATAACATTACTGAACAAAGGCTTATCATTTTGCCCAACCAATCGGTGTGATTCTTTCACCCTAGACATTGATATGGAGAGGTTTTTTAGAAGCCTAAGACTTAAGTCCTTCTTTAATACACCCAGGCCACTTGAATTCACCTATTGCAATACTGGGTTAGGACATTCTCAACTGAGTTTGAAAAAACTTGGCCTACGAAATAAAAGCACATTTGTTCCCCCACCAGGTGATAATGCTGTGGAAACATATATTAAGATGGTTAAAAAAGATATTGATTTGGTCAAAAAAAACAATATTGATACTATTCCTGCCAATGTAAGGTATAATATGTCTAGGAATGAACAACAAGAATTGCGTACTTTGATGAACGAACCAGACATAATATTCAAACCAGCTGACAAAGGGGGCGCCCTAGTAGTGATGGACAGGGACCAATACATACAAGAGATTCTAAACCAGCTGAGCAATGAGGAGGTATACAAAAAAGTCAGCAAGGACCCCCTCCCTGAGATACAGAAACGCATAGCACAAATCATTGACCAAGGGGTGGAGGATGGTATAATTGAGAAAGACACAAAAAAATTTCTAATAAAGGAACACCCAATGACACCAGTTTTGTACACGCTGCCTAAAATACATAAAGATCCCGCCCATCCACCAGGTAGACCCATAGTGGCAGGTACAGACTCAGTATTCTCCCCTCTAGCAACCTACCTAGATAGGGTTTTACAGCCACTGGTCGTTAACACTAGATCATATCTAAAGGATAACATGCAACTGCTTAATCAACTACAGAACATTACCCTACCAAATACAGGGGTTCTTCTGGTAAGTTTGGATGTAGGCAGTTTGTATACCTCAATATCACATGAGATGGGGATACAAGCAGCGAGTGACAGTCTGCTAAACACTGATCACAGCGGGTCGGAACAATCCTTTTTGATTGATCTATTAAAAATAGTGTTATATGAGAATTATTTTCTGTTTGGAGACACATACTACATGCAACGTCGGGCACAGCCATGGGGAGTAATGTGGCGCCAACTTATGCCAATCTGTACATGGCAAGCTTTGAGGAACAGTATGTATATCCAAACGTTTTGTTTTCTTCACACTGTATTTTCTATCGTCGCTACATAGACGATATTTTTATGATTTGGAATGGTGATAGGGACACCTTACTAGAATTTCACAACTGGCTCAATACAGTGGTACCCACAATCCAATTTACACTTGTCTCTGATCAAAAATGTGTCTCTTTTCTAGATCTGAACATATATATTGATAACAACCGTCTGGAGACAGACTGGTACAAAAAAACCAACTGACCGTAACACATTACTGCACTATAAAAGTTGCCATCCTCCAGCTCTTAAGAAATCCCTACCCAAGACACAGTTAGCTCGAATCAAAAGGATTGTATCAGATCCAGAGTTATTCCCCATAAGAGCAACTGAAATGATTGAACGCTTCAGTGATAGAGGCTACCCTAAAGAGGCCCTTACTGAGAGCGGTGAACATATGAAAAGTGTTCCGAGAGAAACTTTGCTTGAAAACAAAAACATACCCAAGACACAAAAGAGACTAGCTTTTGTAAGCCAATATACATCGGCCAGTAAACATATAGCCACGGTTTTACGCAAACACTGGCATATATTACAAAAATGCTCCCCAGACATTGAGGAGATCACTTCCCCTCCATTGATGGCCTATAGGAGAGGGAGGAATATCAGAGACACCCTAGTAAAAGCGGATATTGGCCCTACTAAGAAAACAGGCCAACAATACCTAGCTGATATTAAACCAGGAACTTTCCCCTGCTTGAATTGTGCGCAGTGCAACAGTGTGACCAAAGGACAGAGTTTCACACATCCCCACACTGGGAAAAGATTCACTATCAAGCAATTTTTCACATGTGAATCTTCATATGTCATCTATTTAATCAAATGCCCGTGTGGACTAGGATATGTGGGAGAAACAACTCAGAAAGTGAAAGACAGAATTTCAAAACATAAATCAACCATAAGATGCGAAGACCTCGAACTCCCTATACCTGCACACTTTCACACAGCGAAACATACACCAAGTCAGCTGAGATTTCAGATTATAGATGGCGTCCCCAAATTAAGAAGAGGGGGCGATCGGTTAAAAGTCCTTAAAAGAAAAGAAATGTACTGGATAAATAAATTGGGTACGCTTTGGCCTAAGGGCCTTAATAGGGAATATACACCTATGTGCTTTATTTAAGTTATAATACCCTTCTATTCCACTTAGGTCAGACAACACCCTCCTTTGTTCTGATTGGTTTTAACCTTTTATTGTATGTTTACATTTTTCTGAACATGATTTTTGTCTTTTAAGGTTATCAACATTTATGAAGAATGGGTACATGATCCCGGACTGCATCGAGGAGATTCCATTTGGAACTATCCTCTCCGGGTAAAAGGTACTGCAGCCTCTATAACCTTATACATTGTTTTATTCTAATTTTTAATCACTAAGTGTCACTATTGAAATTTTTCTCTTATTTTTCTCTTATAAGTACAACTAAATACCCAGTATGGAATATGGATTAACAAGACACACGGAAAATGAATAACACTTGGACTTTATTGGACTTTCACAATGTCCTCACTTGATTGGTTTGAACTTGATTGGGGGTGGGTCCTGATATTGTGCACTCCCCCAGTGTGGGGGATAAATGTTTGTATCACACACTATCAGGCAGGCTTGAGAAAGGGCAAGACAAGGCCCGAAACGTTGCCTGTTACTGACCAATTGCAATAAATTTTTTCACATTTTGCAAATAAGAGGTGCTGCAGTTTTTCCTTTTTGCCATAGTTTTTCTTTCCTAAAGCCCACCAAAAGATGCAGTAGATACATGAAAATGTTTTTACAATTTTTATTATTTTTGTTTTTTTTGCAGCTCTCATTTTCTGTTATTTTTTTTAAACAGAATGTATTGAACAGATAATAATGCTACGCATATGGTCCTGCTCTTGCTCTTTTATTTCGAGGATCCATGAAACTACATAGAAAAAATTTGGGCCCTGGATCAACTGAGTTTGGTTATATTTTGAAAGGCAAATGTGTTTAGAACTTTTGAATTTTATTAAAACAGGTTTCAGAACAACATTACTCACACATTGTTTAGATTAAATGGAAAACATAGGGCACAACTTTCATCATAGAATAAGTATGTTTATGTGTATACAGTATATATATATATCACTATAAGTATGTTATTAATATTTATGTTTTTAGTTAATGATGTGGTTTGTTGTTTTTACATAGAAGTGAATTTAAATGTAAAGTTAGAAGGCATTATGTGGATAAAAATAACATTAATATAAGAATATGCAGACTAGCGAACAAATGTCTGTAGTATATAAAGTTTAATTTGATGTTATGCTACATGAAATGCATGTGTATATGTCATGTGCAATGTTTGGTGGTATTGAAAACCGATGTTATTGCCATATCTTATCATGTGTGAATGTGAGTAAATGGTGTATTGTTGTATGTCCCCTGCCCATTGGCATAATACACAGAGAGAGCCACAGGTCCGAAGAGGATTTGCCACAACTTGCGAAGAGGATTTGCCACGACAGTAATTATGTTTGTTTTCATAGAATATCCAAAAGTATGTTTGTCATTCTGACACACAAAAAAAAAGTGGGGAATGTAGTACTGAATTTTGGATATTCAACAATAAGCCCATACACGCAATGGGTTAACAGATATCTGCCTTTCCATCAATGGCAACTGTGAATGTGCAAGCCTGGACAACAGTCATCCTGCCATAAAACAATCCTTGTAGCTACAGTAATTGTCATATCAAAGAGATGCAAATAACTGGACATACTGGTGTGGGTGCAGGGATAGCAAGAGTTCCCAAGGGAATGACACTCTGCTGGATCAACAAAGGGACACATGGAGCATTGGGTTATGGGATTTCTTTCACAGTGCATCCTAACTTGATTTCAGTCCCTTGTCTATCTAAGAAGAGTTGAACCATCTTCAAGAAAAGCTAACATCGGCCTGATTGGCTGGGACTGTCTTTTGGGTGTGGCTGTTTTGGGAACAGGGTAGTATGTTTGTTTGAATGGTCTTCCTTATGTGTATATAAAGAGCATTGTAAATACTTTATTAGTTAGCCACTTTCCACTCCCTTCCATTGCATCCTTCCCTATCCCTTTCTACCTCCCTCCATGTTAGTTAGTTAGTTCCCTTTTTATGTTATACCTTTTAGTTCCTTTGTAAATAAATACCACTTATTTAAAGATCAGTCTGCCTCAAATCATTAGCCTGGCACCCCAAAATAGAGCAGATCTAACAGCATCCCACTACATATAGGGGCAGATTCACTAAGGGTCGAATTTCGAAGTTAAAAATACTTCGAAATTCGACCCTCGAATTGAAATCCTTCGACTTCGAATATCGAAGTCGAAGGATTTAGCGCTAATCCTTCGTTCGATCGATCGAAGGATTTTTCGTTCGATCGAACGATTAAATCCTTCGAATCGAACGATTCGAAGGATTTGAATCCAACGATCGAACGAAAATCCTTCGATCAAAAAAAGGTTAGCAAGCCTATGGGGACCTTCCCCATAGGCTAACATTGACTTCGGTAGGTTTTACCTGCCGAAGTAGGGGGTCGAAGTTTTTTTTAAAGGGCAAGTACTTCGACTATCGAATGGTCGAATAGTCGAACGATTTTTCGTTCGATTCGTTCGATTTCGTTCGAATTCGAACGAATTTAACCAATTCGATGGTCGAAGTACCAAAAAAATACTTCGAAATTCGAAGTATTTTTCATTCGAATCCTTCACTCGAGCTTAGTGAATCTGCCCCATAATGTGCTTGTTTTGTTGTTTTGTAAATAAAGACTGCATCTCACTAAGCTAAACACTTTTTAACACTTCACTAATATATCTCCCTTTGCTAAAATTAAGGGGACATCTGTGAACACAAATGGATGGAGATGCCATATACTATGATCTTATTTGGAACTCACAGGATAACTAGAGGTAGTTGGAGGGGTTCATTTTCATTCCAGTGGCGCATCCCCTAAGCCTCACATTAAGTTTAGGTCAGTCTATGAATGGAATTTAGCCTCCCCAAACAATAAATTCACACTGCTTTCCTGCCTTGTGTCTTTATTAAAGTATGTGTCCTGTTTGCAAACACCAGTCTTCTCTGTGCCCCAGTTGCTGCTTCCTTCTTGGTCTGCATTGCAAAACAGGACCAGTGGTCCCTAATGATGTATAGGCCTATGAAAAAACATATGTAGGTTTGCGAGATTAAGATTTTGTGCTTATGGAGCAAGAGGCATTTCTATGACTGTGGATAAAGCATATTCTGACATTGGCTACAGTCTACCTTCATTATCCTCTGAATGAAATTTTAATGTCATTATTGATCATCATTCTGGTGTTAGACATAGGGATAAGAATGTGAAAGTCTTCCGCTTAGATAATGGCACATAGATTTTTAAAGAGAAACATGCTAGAATTCCTGGAAACAATCAAAAGAAATTCCCCATATTTTGACATCACAACTTTTAAATGAAAATCATAGCAATCAGTTCATAGATAAATATCTTTTTATAGTTCACTTACATCAGTGATTTGTGAAGAAATACGAGAATCTCAGTCAGCCCTACAGTGGCTGTTTTTTAACAGGATCATTAAGAGAAAAGCATTTTAAAAACAAATATATATATATACCTCTGAGGAATATACTGTATATAGGAATGTATATCACAACAGAATAACAATGGTATAAGAGTCTGAAAATGAATGCTAGGTGTTGTCTCCTTGAGATTTATGTACCTCTCATATGATGTTTCTTTCTAAATTACAATTTAAGTATGGTGTCTGCCAGAACTTTAATCACCAAGAAACATGCACAACATTCTATGAAATTAAATTATCGGTTTGCAAATTATGATTATACAATGTTATCAGCACATAGATGCCAACCTTATGGTAAGTGGTAGTTTTTGTGTAAAATAGATATGAACTAAAGATATATAAATACAGGTATAGGAACTCTTATACCAAAACCCATTATCTAGAACAGGGCTGTCCAACTGGCGACCCCCCCTCATGTGGCCCTCTACATCAAAGTCTACCTGCTGTGTCACTTTACCATATGTAAGCTTTAAAAGGTATCACTACAGACATTAACTGACCCCTGCATTGTCTAAACCTCAAATTCAGACTAATCCCCTGTATTGTTCACACCTGAGACACAGACTGAAACTGCCCACATTGTTCACCTGTTCACACTTTATACAAAATGCTAATGGGGCACCAGCACTGTGTCACTGTATGTAGTACATATTAGACTGGTCCTGATTCCTGTCTCCTGCTCTGTTCTGCCTTCCCTATGCTCCATTTGTGTGTCATACTTTGGTATGGTGATATCCACAGGGGAGGAGGAGGTATATGGATTTACGAGTATGTCTTAATAATTTGACTTAACTTTTTTCACATATGAGTGATATAAGTGGTATACGTTTAAAGAGTTCAGACCTATGAAAGACCTTGCTAGAATTTATGTCTGGTGGCCTAAAATAGATGTATTGAAAAATGGGTAAAAAGTTGTGTTCCTTGCCAGACCAAACCATGCCCCTGCTAATGCCTGGGAACATTCATGGAGGTGACGCAGAGCCCATGGTCTCGGGTTCATATCAACTTTGTAGGGCCTTTTCAAGGTCAGACATTCTTCCTTGTGGTTGATTCATTTTCCAAATGGCTGGAAGTTGTTCCAGTGGCATCTGCAACCACCCATGCAGTCATTGCGGAAGTGGTTTGCCACACATGGACTCCCGGACACTATTGTATCCGATAACATCATCAGACTTCAACATTTATGGAAAGTAACCTTATTCGTCATGTTACAACAGCACCACTCCATCCATCCTCAAATGGACAAGCTAAGTGAATGGTCTAGACCAGGGGTATCCAACCCGCGGGCCGCGGGCCGCATGCGGCCCGGAATGGAGATCCGTGCGGCCCAGCAGGAAGCAATCTGTTTGGCATGTTGCGCATCAGAGCAGAGGCACGCCTCCTCTCCCCACAGCTTTGCTGGACTGGCTGCAGCCTCTCTACTGTGCGCGCAGTGCGTGTGACGTCAGTGCCGGCGCTCTGCGTGTGACGTCAGCGCCGGCGCTCTGCGTGTGACGTCACCGCCTGTGTTCTCCGCACCAGTCTCCCCAACGGCTGCTAGCTGCTGCTAGTTAGCAGCTAGTGTTTGGTGCCAATTTCCTGGCTTTGCTGGGCCCTGCGCCCTCTTGTCTGGGAGCATGATAAAGGCACAGAGAGAGAGCAACTCCCAAAACTACATGGCTCTTCTCCTGCCTAATGAAAGGCTAGCTTCAGCCTGCAGCTTACTGGCAAGTCTGGCACTCTTGCACTCCACAGCAACAAATTATTATTACCTCAGCTCCCCTGGTTCAGCACAATACACCTGCACAGTATTTTTACAGGTACAGAATTTTTTACTGTTTTAGTCTGGCTTAGTGCTTTGCATTTGACATGATAAATTTGGAAGTAGGGATTTGTGTAGTAACACCCCTGGGCCATATACCTATTCCATAATTTTCTGGAATTATTACTTTTACTAAATTCACTGTGTGTAGGTCTGTAGGATAAGGCATTAATTCACTATTAAATCTATTTGACAACCAATTTGTTCACTCCTTGTCCACAGGACTTATTTATTCAATCATGTTAATTAAAGAGCAGTGCAATAAATTAGAATTAATACAAAAATTAATTAGAAAGAAATGAATTCCCAAGCCCCCTGTGATTCCTAATAATCAATTGAATTGTTTTTAAGATAATTAATTATAAGGTAAATGTACTTAATAGCTTATAAGTGCATTGCAATGAATAATCACTTCTTAATTAAATTCACAGTTCATAGTATCAAAAATAGAGAATTAATTTTGTAACTGAAAAATGAATTATAAATAAATTGTTTATTCAACTTCAAAAGTAGCCCAAACATAGCACAATATGTGCAGTGAAATAAATAATTTTTTATGAAAATACGCCAGTTACAAATTGGGCCTCTTTTAGTTACGCCCCTGGTGATGGTCAAGTCTGTACCTACCATTTTGCTTTGTTGGAAAATTAGCAAAACAGTGAAAATCTAAAAAAGGCATATTTCCACATACATTCATTTATTTTTTAGACTTTTTTTTTACTGCAAATATTGAACTATTTTTGGGCTACCTTTGAAGTGCCACTTGGCTAGTTTTGGGCTGGTTTTGAAAATTAGACCTGGCAACCCTGAGAAGGTTGCTCTATATTTGTCCCATATTCCGGTGTATAGCTCAATCTGGTTATCTAGCTGGTATTGTTGTTAATTTCTGTGTATTTCCTTTATTTTTATAAATCAAAAGTGTTGTGTATTTCATGTGCGGCCCCAGAAAATTTTTCTTCTTCAAATGTGGCCCAGGGAAGCCAAAAGGTTGGACACCCCTGGTCTAGACTACAAAGTATGCATTAAAAAGGATAATTGATGGTGATTGGAATTATAGACTGGCAACATTTTTGCTGCAGCAGCACATAACCCCTTCTGCTGGCACTGCCTGCAGTCCTGCAGAACTTTTGATAAACTGCCGGCTTAAAACCTGTTTAAACAGACTGCATCCCGACTTGGCTTCTGATGTACAAAATAAACAGGAAGATCAATTCCATAAAAACGCACAGGCCTCCACAGTGAGGATATTTGAAGCATGCAATAGTGTGTTTGCCAGAAATTATGCATGGGGACCAAAATGGATACCAGCAGTCATCATTGAAGCTACAGGCCTGTCTCTTACAAGGTTAAGTCTGCGGATGGCTATGTTATTCGAAGACATGTTGATCAGCTGTGGAGCAGACTAGGGGACAATGCTTGTCCTAACACAGATGGTAACCATGGCCAGTTTTAATTGCAAGGTGACTTAACTCCTCTAGTTTTTTCAGAGGAAGAGATTCCTGCAGCTGAACAGACAGTAGATGTACTTGAGGGGGTACAGATACTGAAATCAATCCACAAGGAGGGGTAATCAGTGTCCCAATGGAGCAGCCCAGAAGGGTCATTCAAAGGCCCCACCACCTAGAGGATTATGTTATCTAGGAGGGGAGGGGTGTTATGTATTGACTGTTAATTTAAGGCCAGTAGATGGTGCTGTTACATGTTAAACTGAGATGAGTCATTCTGCTCTGCTGATAATTGTATCCCAAGCATCTGCCTCTCTATCTATTCTTTCTCCCAACTTGGCAGTTCAGCCATGCTTTCCTCCCTAGTAAAGTTTGTTCTACTCCCAGCTGCTGTGAAAGTTTTCTGTACTACTACAGGGTCCAGAACATAATAGATGGCCTGGAATGTTCTCATGTATCTTTCCTTTGTATTCATAAATAAATTGAGACTTTGAAAAAAACACATTTAAAATAACAGGAAGGAAACAGACAACCTGACTTTGTAACACTGAATATACTCAATATTTAAACACTTATATTTTGTGCACTCTATCACTATACTAACAAGTGACTGAAAAAGTAATGTTTGGAAGATCCATGTTTTAACCTGGGATCTTGGCCCAATGTGCTGTAGGACTAAACAAGGCTTGGCAAAAGGATTGGAAGATATAGTGCATAGTACACTGCAGCCAAGGAGTATGTGGGTTTATGTGTTGAATACAAACTAGTAATGCCTTTTCATATATATATATATATATATATATATATATATATATATATATATTATATATATTTATATATATATATATATATATATATATATATATATATATATATATATATATATATATATTCCAATTCGAAAGAGCTCCGCACTCACAGGTCTTTTTAAATGTTAAAAACATTTTTAATCCACAGTTACAGACTGACATTTCGGCCTCCACAGAGGTCTTTCTCAAAGTAACTAGTTAACACTTAACATGCATTATATACATGATCTTGGCTCAATGTGCTGTAGGACTAAACAAGGCTTGGCAAAATAATCGGAAGATATAGTGCACTGCAGCCAAGGAGTATGTGGGTTTATGTGTTGAATACAAACTAGTAAAACCTTTTCATATAAATATATATATATATATATATATATATATATATATATATATATATATATATAAAATTTTTAAACAAACAAGCTGAAATACATGGGCAAAGCTTAATTTACATACTAAACAAGGTAGCCCCAGCACTCTCAATTTATAACGCCCTGAAAAAATGTTCTTGCACAACTGAACTGTAACGTTCTTAAAAAAGGCACTTTTAGTTACAAAGTTTGTACAAAGCATGCATAAGCTGATGCGCCCCAACATTTAAAAATAAAGTGTTATCTTTGGGGGTAGACAGACCATATCTGCTTTTCACTTTATTTAGCATGATCTCTTCCAAAGACACCATTAGGCGGCAGTTGGGGCGAGCATTTAAGGAGAGAGCCACCTCCCCAAAAAATATAAAATTTTTAAACAAACAGGCTGAAATGCTGCTCCTCATCTTTCCTATTGGGTGCACGTGGGCAAGGCTTAATTTACATACTAAACAAGGTATCCCCAGCACTCTTTGGAAGAGATCATGCTAAATAAAGCGATAACACTTTATTTTTTTCACTTAGGATAGGACTGACGCATGGACACTGCCTTGACGGGGCGCGTCAGCTTATGCATGCTTTGTACAAACTTTGTAACTAAAAGTGCCTTTTTTAAGAAAGTTACAGTTCAGTTGTGCAAGAACATTTTTTCAGGGCGTTATAAATTGAGAGTGCTGGGGCTACCTTGTTTAGTATGTAAATTAAGCCTTGCCCACGTGCACCCAATAAGAAAGGTGAGGAGCGGCATTTCAGCTTGTTTGTTTAAAATTTTTATATTTTTTGGGGAAGTGGCTCTCTCTTTAAATGCTCGCTCTCCCAACCCCCCGCCTAATGGTGTCTTTGGAAGAAATCATGCTAAATAAAGAGAAAAGCAGGTATGGTCTGTCTCCCCCCAAAGATAACACTTTATTTTTTTCACTTAGGATAGGACTGACGTATGGATATGGATTGACAGGGCGCGTCAGCTTTTGCATGCTTTGTACAAACTTTGTAACTAAAAGTTGTGCAAGAACATTTTTTCAGGGGGTTATATATTGAGAGTGCTGGGGCTACCTTGTTTAGTGTGTGTATACTAACACAGGTCTTTGTAAATTTAATTTTTTTTATTTTTTATTCCAGAGTTACAGACTGACGTTTCGGCCTCCATACAGGCCTTTCTCAAAGTAACTAGTTAACACTTAACATACATTATATACATGATATGGAAGGAAAACCGCAGTAATTGTTGACATAGGGTAATCGTCACAAATGGGTGACTACCTAAAAACATACTATAATACTTCATTTAAATAACTAGAGCTCATTGATGGATTACATTAAAAATAATTAATCTATTTCCTGTGCAGTAAATAAATTAAAAACATTAATTTAAGTAACTAAAGCTCCTTAGTAGATTATATTATAAATCTTTCATACATTTCTTGTATAACTAGAAAGCATTAAAAATATCGGTTAAAAACAAAGCACTAAGTAACTATCTAAAAGTTTTAGACACATTATACATTAAATTTAACACACAATGTTACATACAGTATGTTACTACAGTGTAAATCTTTGAGGATGTAATAAATAATGATGTGACTCTTCCTGTCTCTATGGTTTAATCTCATCCCATCTAATGAAGCCGTGTTTGCCTTCCAATAAACTTAACTCCTTATACTACCGATGTAGTGACTCTTAGGGTCGCTGATATCTATCTCATCCCGTCTTCCCAGCCTATACCTATTTTCCCAACTAGGATGTCAATCGCTAAGTGTGTCCAGTTAACCCATTGAACCCAATAAAATGTACGTGATAGCTATGATCTGTAAGAATCTCTTACTGCTATCAGGATATCCTCGTGTTTATACCATTCTGTAGATACTATTAAATGGTCAAATTAACGTGCAAACCCCTTCACTCACAGTGTGTCCATGTACCCTCAAGTGTAACTAAATAGGCACTTTACCGCATAGTTAGTGTAAATAAACCACAAAATTACATGTGCACCTTCCTTTATTCAGTGTAATCAACGTTCCAATTAGCTTTTCAACAATTGGTTATAGTTAATGGCAACAAAGTTCCATATTCATATCCCGCATTGAGTGTCCCTCCACGTGGCGGGAAGCGGTGCAGGCTGATATCCAATATTGATGAAGCCCGTACAGAGACCCACATACACAAGCTGATACCAGAATGCCAGTTTAACTATCGGCTAGTAATAAAAATGACGGCTCATCTCTGGGACAAATCCAAAGTTATCACCACCCAGGCACCTACTCACCCTCTTTCTGATAGTTGGTATTTGGTAGGGGATATTAGAAGCGCATCAATATGGCGTGTCAATCGCCATCCCTGGGCCGCTGCTCTTTCTTACAGCTGCAGTTGATCCTATCTGGATATCACATATCACACGCCCAATGCGTGTTTAATAGTGTGGTTAGTGAGGTTTATTTGAAGTGCATCTGCGAGATGTCAGTTACCATCCCCGGGCTGGTTCGTTTACTCTCCACTGCAGTGAATCTTATCCGGGTATCAATCATCGGTGTGGCGGCCAAATGCATGTTTTTAGGGTGGATACACACTGGCTTTGCACAACTCTCCCAACCTTTTCTCTTCATATAGCTGTGAGTAGTAGGGCGGGAGGATTATTATCAACCATCACTATGGGGGCAAACTGGATAATTTCACATCCAGTAAATATAGACCTAATCCAGCACCTAACAGAAAACAGTATTCGTGGCACAGCACTTACTCACATGTATCTGGCTCTCTAACAGGCCTGCACTGCCTGCTCTTTTCCCCAGGATTGAGAGAGACACACACACAATCCCTTCCCTACTTAAGGAGAGAAAATACCTGTTCCTCTCTCAGGTGTTGGGCAAACCCGGACTGTCCATCTGGAATCGGATCCCGCCCCAACACTCAACACTCTCATAAACCAGGCCCTTTTCCGGCTATTACAGCTAGCCACAGACGCGTGAAAAAACATTTACCTGGTATCTTAAAAACAGTATGACAGAAATCTGGAGGACCCCTTCAACCAATTTCCCAGCATTTCTGTTACATATCCTCCCCTCCTGTTTTGACCTTGGGGTTGCAACACAGTTTGCTAATTGACAGTTTACTCGGGACAAGGCATCAGCATTTCCTAGCTGGGCACCTGGCCTATGTTCCACTGTAAAACTATAATCTTGCAGTGCCAGGAACCATCTAGTGACCCATCTATTCTTCACTCTGTTTTCACATATCCATTTTAGGGGTGTATGGTCAGTAACCAATTTAAATTGTCGCCCAAGCAGATAGTATCGGAGAGACTCTAATGCCCACTTAATGGCAAGACACTCTTTCTCTACAATAGCATAATTTCTCTCATGACTGTTAAGTTTTTTACTCTAACATCAGATGCATCTGTCTGTACAATGAATGGTTTCAAGAGTCAGGCTCCAAGAATCGAAAAGCTGATGCTCTTTCCTGAAGCTTCTCCCCGACTGATCATTGTTCTGAAAGGCAAGAACCAATTGTTCCTCCTGTCAAGATTATTGCATCTCTGTTTCCTCAATTTGCTGAACAAATCTTGGCTGGCCATTCTTCTGTTCCTGCGGATACTCCCATTGAGATGGCATTTATACCCTCTGAGCTTCATCTGCCCTTCCTACAACAGACTCATTGTTCCAGACAAGCTGGACATCTTGGTCCTGAAAAGACTCTTGAGTTGCTACGACGTCTAGTTTGGTGGCCAAATAGCCATAAAGACGTTAAAGACTTTGTTGCTGCCTGTACCTTTTGTGCCACTTCCAAGGCTAGCCATACTTGTCCTAATGGGTTATTACAACCTTTACCTATACCCTCTCATCCATGGACTCACTTAGCAATGGACTTCAATGTCGAACTTCCACCCGCAAGAGGGAACACTGTGATCTGGGTTGTGATTGACCGCTTTAGCAAGATGGCACATTTCATCCCTTTACGAAAACTCCCCTCAGCAGTGGAATTATCTCAGCTTTTCATCCAATTTATTTTCCATTTGCATGGCTTTCCGGCTGAGATAGTTTCTGACAGGGGATCTCAGTTCACAGCTAAGTTTTGGCGTTCCTTATGTAAAGACTTGGGTATCGCTCTCCAGTTTTCCTCATCTTACCATCCCCAGACAAATGGAGCTGCTGAATGTGTTAACCAAGCATTGGGGTAATTCCTGAGAAATCATGTTTCCCACTGTCAAGATGATTGGTCTGATCTCCTCCGGTGGGTGGAATTTGCTCATAACAATGCATACCACACTTCCACTGGAAGGTCTCCTTTTATGACTGTGTATGGTCAACATCCCCAGGCCTTTCCGCAAGACTTTGTATTGTCTTATGTCCCTGCTGCAGATGACCAAGCAGCCCATATGTCTGCTATCTGGGCTGCAACCAAATCGAATTTAGAGAAGAGCGCTCTTGTGCACAAGACTTCTGCTGATCGGAGACGCAGGCCCTCTCCTCCATACAAAGTTGGTGACAAGGTGTGGTTATCCACGAGAAACATTCGTTTGAAAGTACCTTCTCCCAAGTTGGGTTTAAAGTTTGTTGGTCCATTCTCCATCCTGGAAATCATCAATCCTGTGGCCGTTAGACTTCAGCTTCCCCATGTTATGTGAATTCCCAATGTGTTTCATGATTCTCTGGTGAAGCCAGCAATTTCCAATCGCTTCTCTTCTGATCAGTCTCCCCCTTCTGCTATCTCTGTGGATGGTCAACAAAAGTACAAGGTGGAAAATCATAGACTCCAGAATCTCCAGAGGTTCTCGTCAATTCCTTATTAGTTGGAAGGGCTTTGGTCCAGAAGAATGCACTTTGGAGAAACACTCTCCACGGTTGGTAAGGGAGTTCTACAGTTTCCCCAGAAGCCAAGACTTGGTGGTCCAGTGGCGCCCTGTGGGGGAGGTGTACTGTCAGGACTGCCAGAAGCACCTGACGCCGTTGCTTACCTTCCCGGCGGTCGCAATGAAAATCCAAGATGGCGGCGCCCATGTTGAACACATGGGTGCAGCATCGCTGCCTGGTGACGTCATCACTGGTGCCAGGATTTTATCATAAAAGGGCGCCCTGGACACTGAAACCCTGCCTAATTATAGGTTTCTTGTGCTATAGAACCTGGGTGTGTTTTTGCTATTGCTATCCTGATCCTGATTCCTGCCTGAAACTCTGACTTTGAACCTGGTCTGCCTGCATCCTGAAACTTTGCCTTGACTATGACTATTCTCTTGTTTAACCCCTCGGATACCAAGATCTTGGACTCTTGTTCCTGGCTTCCTCCTTGGTCCAGACTACTCCCTTTGGGAGCCGCTAGGCCCCCTGACACCTTGATACTTTCCAGCCCCCCTTTCCCCTGGAACAGTCTTACCGGGTGCAGCTGCAATTCTGGCCTTCTGGGCTATGGGACGCTGGCAAGGTGCTGGATTTATCAGCTCCTCTGCTGCAGTATACCTCTCCACCATTTCAATGAGTTGGTCAGCCATTTTGGGATCCTCATGACTCACCCACTTCCGCAGAGTAACAGGGAGAGCTTTTAGGTAACGATCCATCACCACAATTTCGGGTCCAGTAAGGATCTCAGGCTGCAACTACTTCATAGTTAAGTGTATAAGATCATGCATTTGGGAGCGTGGAGGCTTTTCCACTTGGTAGATCCAGCGATGCACATGTTGGGCCCGGACGGAAAGGGTCACCCCCAACCGGGCGAGGATTTCAGCCTTCAACTTATCGTAGTCCCCAGCATCTGGGGAATCCAGATTAAAATATGCTTTTTTGTGGCTCTCAAGACACTGGTCCTGCCCATTGTTCCTTTGGCCATCTCTCTCTCTCTCTCAGCAGTTCTTTCAAAGGCTGTCAGGTACACCTCCACATCGTGGTTTGGGGTCAATTTTTGCAGAAAGTAACTTGCTTGCACAGAGGTCACCCCAGAAGCAGCTACCATAGGTTGGTCAAAACGCCTCTTTGCCAACTGTTGCACAACCTCAGTTAGGGTTTTTCGGTCTGCATTGGTGGCCTCTGTCAACGCAGTCAGCTGTGCAGATAGCAATGGCTAGCTTCCTGCTGGACAGCTGTACCATGCTGCAAACTGGCATTTGTTTGTTGGTGAGTAGCATTTGCCACCACCAGTTGCTTTATAATATCCTCCATTGTATTGGGAACAGTCTTTTACACAAGTTGAAAAATAGGGTCTGGCCATTTAAATTTTCCAGCGTAGAATTTCTGCTGTAAAATTTTTGTGCCAAAGCATCCTCCACCAATTGTAACCATTTGAGAGAACAGGGTTGTTGTTTCCTGGGGGTAGACGGGTGCACAGCAGTATTGGAGTCCACGCAAAGCAACACAAAACTGGCTGGTAATGTGCAACTGGCCGCAAGCAGTTTTATTTGTCAGGTTGGCAGGCAGACAGGAATCAAAACAAACAAAAATGAAAATAAAACCTTGCCTGTCCGGCACTAACTAAACAATTCACTTCTAACTAACAAGGTGAGGACCTAATATCCAGAAAACAGTATTCGTGGCACAGCACATACTCACATGCATCTGGGTCTCTAACATGCCTGCACTTCCTGCTCTTTTCCCCAGGATTGAGAGAGAGAGACACACAATCCCTTCCCTACTTTAGGAAAGAAAACACCTGTTCCTCGCTCAGGTGTTGGGCAAACCCGGACTGTCCATCTGGAATCGGATCGCGATCAACACTCTAGTAAAGCCCTTTTCTGGCTATTACAGCTAGTCACAGACCCGTGAAAAATGTACATTTACCTGGTTGCTTAAAAACAGTATGACAGAAATCTGGATGATACATACACTCCTTCAACCAATTTCCCAGCATTTCTGTTACAATATATATATATATATATATATATATATAACCAGCACTCACGAATAAAGTGTTCGTTCACCTGGGTGCACGATCAATATAATATCTCCATCCACCCAAAGAAGATCAGCACTCTCAGTGCTTAAAATTATGAAAAAGCATAGGACTAACGTTTCTCAAAGCTCAGAGCTAATGTGCACACACATCAATTGTAAATGCCTAGGTGCTGGTTAAAATCTGATAGATAATAAGCAAAAAAAACGCACTCATAGGACTTTTGCGAACAAAAAAACATTTTTTGTACTTTATTGTGACGTTTCGGCTAACAACTTAAGCTGTCATCAGGAAGTGTACAAACATTCCAACAAGTGCCGTTTAAAAGATCCCAGTGGCGCCAAAACCCTCTGACATCATAACTGGGTATGTACAGTGTCAATCACATCATATAACAGGAAGTGAGAATCCGTGAGCGTGAATATACTGTGAAAGCTAAAATTCACCACAGTATCCATTATGGAGTGAGATAACCCTCAAATTTATTCCTAATGTCCCCGGTATGTGATGCCAATCCTTGAGTGAAAATAATAAAACCAAAAATAAAAATTAGGTGAGATAAAATATGTGAGGCAAGATCCCATATTTCCCTGAACCGGAACCGCGCAATCATCTCGAGTCATTAACATCATCGGCTTAAACCAATGCTTACTTGTTATACGTATCGCCCCTTCATGCAGGGCTCGCAACCACACCATCAGACAATGGATCCCTTCTGTGACGCTCCGTGGGTCTGTATGCGCCTCATTCTCAGCGACAGTGGCTGACAGCCGTCTAAGGGTCCATCTCGGGCAACGATGTTGGCCCCACCCCTACCATCTCCTGACTGACAAACCATTTCATGTGGGTAGACCACAGGGGAATCCTTACATATTCCGGGCACTCTGTGGTATCCCTCGCATTGCTTGGCTCAGTCAATCTATCACCTCTCTGTATCAGTTTAGCTGGGTTAGTGTTCCAAGGTAACAAACAAGGAAAAGTTGTGCTCACCGCTAATTTTTAAAAACATTAGGCGGGGGTGCAACGAGGCTGTGACCACAAAATACATATAGACAAATGCAAGAGTCCTCTGCACTCAACCCATTATCAATATATTTAAGACAGACATTTTGTGCGGGAACCTGAGGGTGATGAACCAGGTTGTGGGGCAGACATTTTGTGCATACTGCTACTGAAAAATGCCTTACCCTTTAAACAAAACAGGGATTGGTTGTCCATATGTTGTAATATATATTTAAGCTGGCCAACTAGGTCAAAATCATCCCATATCTGGCCAGTCCTATGCTCAATTTTCATCTGATTCATTAAGAATTCTATTACTTCATTATGCATTTTACAAAGGGACTAAGTTTTACCTGCAACTTACTAGCTGCTTTCAAAGTAAAACTCCCAAACTTGGCTGCCCTTTTATTAGACACCAGTGGGATCACCTGACTATAGCTTGGAAGGGTGGGAGCTACAACATGGAGCTGGTCACTGCTCCTGTATAACTATAACAAACAAGGAAATGTTGTGCTCACCACTAATTTTTAAAAACATTAGGTGGGGGTGCAATGAGGCTGTGACCACAAAATACATAGAGACAAATGCAAGAGTCCTCTGCACTCAACCCATTATCAATATATTTAAGACAGACATTTTTTGCATACTGCTACTGAAAAATGCCTTACCCTTTAAACAAAACAGGGATTGTTTGTCCATATATTGCAATATATTTAAGATGGCCAACTACGTCAAAGTCATCCCATATCTGGCCAGTCCTATGCTCAATTTTCATCTGATTCATTAAGAATTCTATTACACATTATGCATTTTACAAAGGGACTAAGTTTTACCTGCAACTTACTAGCTGCTTTCAAAGTAAAACTCCCAAACTTGGCTGCCCTTTTATTAGACACCAGTGGGATCACCTGACTATAGCTTGGAAGGGTGGGAGCTACAACATGGAGCTGGTCACTGCTCCTGTATAACTATAACAAACAACGAAAAGTTGTGCTCACCACTAATTTTTAAAAACATTAGGCCGGGGGTGCAACGAGGCTGTGACCACAAAATACATATAGACAAATGCAAGAGTCCTCTGCACTCAACCCATTATTAATATATTTAAGAGAGACATTTTGTGCATACTGCTACTGAAAAATGTCTTACCCTTTAAACAAAACAGGGATTGTTTGTCCATATATTGCAATATATTTAAGCAGGCCAACTACGTCAAAGTCATCCCATATCTGGCCAGTCCTATGCTCAATTTTCATCTGATTCATTAAGAATTCTATTACTTCATTATGCATTTTACAAAGGGACTAAGTTTTACCTGCAACTTACTAGCTGCTTTCAAAGTAAAACCCCTAAACTTGGCTGCCCTTTTATTAGACACCAGTGGGATCACCTGACTATAGCTGGGAAGGGTGGGAGCGACAACATGGAGCTGGTCACTGCTCCTGTATAACTTTAACAAACAAGGAAAAGTTGTGCTCACCACCAATTTTTAAAAACATTAGGTGGCTGGGGGTGGAACGAGGCTGTGACCACAAAATACATATAGACAAATACAAGAGTCCTCTGCACTCAACCCATTATCAATATATTTAAGACAGACATTTTGTGCGGGAACCTGAGGGTGATGAACAAGGTTGTGGGGCTCCCCGATTTGTGCTGATTTGATGCAGACATTTTTAAATTCTACCTTTACTTGTGTGTGTGTGTTTGTGTGTGTGTAAGTTATTGCTCACAATCAGTATATCAAAAGGTTTAATCATTGATCCTGTATATTTGTATTAATATATTTATTTTAATTAATACAAGTATTACTATTGATAAAGGTTCACTCCTTTATTACAATGCCATCAAAGGTTTCTTTTTTTTTCAAAAAAAGGTAAACTGGCATCTAAGTTAACAACTTCCCATCTCTTGGTAAGTGTCTGTTTTAGCTGTATACTAGTATCAGTCCAATTTGTTACAAAAATTGGCTCCTGCATGGATACATTATGTCTGTTTTTTGGGTTTTATATTATGCTCTTTGCAATTGTTCCTTTATCAAATCCCAC
Organism: Xenopus laevis; assembly: GCF_017654675.1. Lineage (NCBI taxonomy): Eukaryota > Metazoa > Chordata > Amphibia > Anura > Pipidae > Xenopus > Xenopus laevis. The sequence goes on from NC_054383.1 coordinate 55,822,824, forward strand.
GTGTACCCTCTGGTTGGCAAATTGTTTGGCAAGAGAAGAGAGTTATAGTTCTGCTAGATTTGGATCCAAATTATTTCTGATCACTCTAAGAAATTGAGAATACAGGACCCCTCGGGACAAGTTAATCTGTTGTTGGTCATATTCTACTGTCAATTTAATGGGGGAGTCAAGTTTGTTTAGAGCTTGGTGGAACTCATTAAGTTCCAACTCCGTCCCTTTCCATATTAATAGTAGATCGCCAATGTAGTGTTTGTAAAAATGTATCTTCTCAATGCCCATGGGTAAAAGCCACTTGCTTTCAAATTGTTCCATAAACAAATTGGCAAAGGAGGGAGCCATGTTTGATCCCATCGTTGTCCCTGCTATTTGTAGAAAAAATTTGTCTTTGAAAGTAAAATAATTGTGTCAGAAGCAGGTTTAGCAAAGAGATCATAAATTCAACCGGAGGTGTGCCTGTGTGTGTTTTCATTAATGCTTCCCTACAAGCTGTTATTGCAATTGTATGTGGAATAACCGTAAACAGGGTGGACACATCCATCATGACCAATAGACAATCTGATGGGATTGTCAAGTCATTAAGTAATGTGAGAAGGTGTGAGGTATCCCTGATATAGGAATCCATAGACTGTACCAATGGTTGTAGGTAGTGATCAATGTATTGGGCTACCGGTCGGAATATCGACTCCATTGCGGATGATAATTGGACGTCCGGGTGGAGCTGTCAATGACTTGTGTATTATAGGTAAAGTATATAGAAATGGTGTCTTAGGAAAGTCATTAGTATGGAACAGGCCAGTAGAAGCATTTATCCAATTGGCTGACAGAGACATCTTAATCACAGAGTCCAAGGTGCTCTTGTACTCTTTTGTGGGATCCCCTCTTAGCAGTGTATAGGTAATAGTATCTGCCAGTTGTTCATTGATTTCTTTCACATAATATTCTTTGTCCAGCAGCACTATAGCACCCCCTTTGTCAGCTTGTCTAATAATTAGTTCTTGATCAGCTTTCAGGGTTTTGACTGCTTCTCTTTCGCCCAAAGAGAGATTGGAGAAGCTTTTAGGCCTATCGTGATGAAATCCCATAGAGTCTCTGGTTAGGAGATGAGTAAATGTGGATATGGAGGGAGCAGAGTTTGGAGGATCAGACGTGCTTCTAGCTCTGAAGATATTAGGTTGTACAGTGCCTTTGTCTTTATAGTAATCTCTTAATTTCAGGTGCCTTTTAAACCTTTGTATGTCTTTTTGGGTTTCAAATGCATCGGAGCGGTTAGTGGGTATAAATTTCAAACCTCTGTTTAACAGCCTCATTTCCCCTTCGGTGAATAGGTGTTGGGACAGGTTAACCACTATTTTGTTTTGCTCCTTCTTCGGCGTGGGGAGGGGTTGTCTATGATTTTTTTTGCCCCCTCTCCTAATACGCCCCCACTCCTTGTTCTATGCTGGTCGATGCCTGGGGGGTGGCCCCTAAAAAAGGTTGCTGAGTGGTAGTAGAATTGCCAGAGCTATCCACAGTATTAAGTGACAAGGGTTTATATCTGCGGGCCCCTGTATTTCTGTTCTGTTCAGTGATTCCCAGTAGCCACCTATACACTTTCTTCTGTCTGTAGTCTTCATTGACAGTCAATAGCTTTTTTTCTTTGAAAGAAATTAGTTCCTGTTTGTATTTAAGATTGGATTCAATATTTTTCATCCAATCAAATGACTTGTCCTGTGATAGCTGCAGCAAGTGGTTTGACTCAAAGTCTACAATCTCAGTCTGGGTATTTTTTAAGTCCTTGCCCACGAATTCAACAACCAGTAGTAATACGTCAGAGGAACATTTGTTTAGAATTTTACACAACTTGCTACAGAAATCAGCATTGGACCTACCTAAAGTGGGAATATTTCTAATGCGGAAGCCCCTGGGGATAGGTTTCTGTCTATGGTAATTGGACCAGCATGTGCCATGTAATAATAAATCTACTTACCTCTTCTTCAAGCTCAAAAGGTTATGATACAGGAGAGGACATAGCCTCAGTGACCTACTGATAAAATATGACTTGTCGGAGACCTCTAATACTTGGCTTAATACACCCCTAAAAAAGGATGTTACAAATGTGCTAACTGCCTCACATGTGGTGGAATGATGCATGGGTCCCACTTCACACACCCAAGTAAGCTGTACCTCTGATCATATATTATACATGGCCTGGTGCCCCTGTGGATTACATTATGTAGGGAAGGCATCTACTACATATCGGGAACGGATGAATAATCACAGAAGTGCTATAAGGACTGTGCTTGCCACAGTGAAGGCAGACCAGCTGGTGGCCAAACACTGGCTGAATCACAGACATACATTACCACAATTCAGACATATGATCATCGATCATGTACCGGCCCCAAAGAGAGTGGTAACAGGGAGTTACTACTTTTAAAGAAGGAATCAATGTGGATCTTTAAGTTGAACACCTTGGCCCCAAGCGGTTTAAATGAAACACTCCCGATGTTACAGTTTTACTAGAAGAAGACGAGTATATCATGGCCCACTACAGTGTTCCATCTGAGATGACATAAACAGTTCCAGTCTTGGATAGAGTTTTTGGATTTTTTATTTTTTATTTCCTATATTTTCTATTTTTTATTCTTTAAATTTTTTTTGATTTGGCTCTCTTCCCTTTACAACATGTCCGTCCCTGGTGGGGTGCCTTTCCTTCGGTCCTTAAATTTTCCCGCTTCCTTTTTTAGGGTGCTTATACCCGCCTGTATGCGTACAGTCCTTATCTGAACTCAAGAACAGGGTACTAAGTGTTGAGACACTGTTACCAACAAAGAAATAATGGACTAAGTTTGGTTACAAATTACTTTCTGTATTGTTACAATTTCCATTGGATATGATGTTAATGATTGAGTGTCCTCTTTGCAACTCAAGATACATATGTTACAATGGCTGCTAAAAAGACAAAGTCACAGATTTGACACAATGGCACTAGAAGGCAGGCCCTGCGAGGATACTTGCACCACAAAGCAACATATCCCCGGGAAGTTTATTTCAGTCATAAAGGGTCTGTACAATGTGCTAGAATAACCGATGGAGGGATCCGTGTTGAACCTAATGCCTCTACCGGACACACATAAAATTGAATGGCACTACTGGTTCCCCCACACCTCCCAGCTGGATGTCGAGTTGGAATAGGGTTTCAAGTGCCAGATGGTACACTAGAACACTAACCCCGCTAAACTGATACAGAAAGGTGATAGGTTGACTGAGCCAAGCAATGTGGGGGATACCACAGAGTGCCCGGAATACGGAAGGATTCCCCTGTGGTCTACCCACATGTAATGGTGTGTCAGTCAGGAGATGTTAGGGGTGGGGCCAACATCATTGCACGAGATGGACCCTTAGATGGCTGCAGTGGCGGAACTACCGGAGAGCAGGGGGTGCGAGCGGGCCAGGGCCCGCACCCCCTCAGGGCCCCCCGGCAGCTCACACGCCACTGACAAAGCTGGGCAAATGCGGCCGTATGGAGGGGGCGGGGCCCGGCCGGGCGTCACACACCAGGGCCCGCCCCCCTCTAGTGATGCTTCTGGATGGCTGTCAGCCGCTCTCGCTGAGAAAGAGGCGCGTACAGACCCATGGAGCATCACAGAAGGGATCCATTGTCTGATGGTGCGGTTGCAAGTCCTGCATGAAGGTGCGATAGGTATAACAAAGCATTGATTTAAGCCAATGTTAATGACTTGAGATGGGTGTGGGGTTCCTTTCAGGCAATCTGAGTGGTGGCAAACTTGGGATCTTGCCTCACATATTTTATCTCACCTAACTTTTATTTTTGGTTTTATTTCATTATGGGTTATTATTTTCACTCAAGGATTGGCCTCACAAACTGGGGACATTAGGAATAAGTTTGAGGGTTATCACACTCTGTAATGGATACCGTGGTGAATTTTAGCTTTTCACAGTATATTCACGCTCACAGATTCTCACTTCTTGTTATATGATGTGATTGACACCGTACACACCCAGTTATGACGTCAGAGGGGATTTTTGGCGCCACTGGGATATTTTAAATGGCACTTGGTATGTTTGTACACTTCCTGATGACTGCTTAAGTTGTTAGCCGAAACGTCGCAATAAACTACAAAAATTTTGTTTGCAAAAGTCCTATGAGTGTGTTTTTTTTGCTTATTTTATATATATATATATATATATATATATATATATTTATATATATATATATATATATATATATATATATATATATATATAAAATATATACAAAAACGGACAGCACTCACGAGTTGTATGCAAAAAGGTTATATTATAGTGAAAAAAGCATGCTTTTTTCACTATAATATAAGCTTTTTGCATACAATACACTCGTGAGTGCTGTCCATTTTTGTACATTAAATAACGAGGGAAGACCGGAAAACCTCAACGGGACTTGCACCACATATACAAAGAGAATATATCGTGAGTGCTGTTACTGACGAATACAAGAGAAAGAAAAAAAATATATATATATATATATATATATATATATATATATATATATTGTGACAAAGAGCTCTGTCCCAGTAGGCTGGCTGAGTATCATGGGAGGTATATAGCACACAGTCTGAGGTATTGTCTCCTTTAAATCTCCAGGGTAAGACAGGCTAGGACACTGGAGCAAGCAAAACCAGAGTGTCATAGAGAGAAAGTATGTCCCATAAATTGCACCTTCCCACTAAATCAATCTGAGAGTCCCAAATAGGTTAAAACGCTGTTCGACCCTACGTGTCTGTACCATTAATTGGTTACACAGTGACTATATGAACTGTGGCAACTAACCCAGCATAGAATATTGTTTACCATTTCTAAGCTGACGGCCCAGAGTCATACCAGCTTCTCTCTCCTAGGTTTTATTTTAATAACTATCTTTTGGTTTATTTTAATCATTAGCAGTAAAAGTTACGTTTTAACCTATATGGGATTCTCAGATTGATTTAGTGGGAAGGTGCAATTTATGGGACATACTTTCTCTATATGATACAATTATACGCTTTGTGACCCTGCACACTACTAATTTGTTTCTACATTCCTAACAATGGAAGGTGCTGCCTATCACTCTTATGATAAGCAAGCAAAACCAGTACGCTGTCCAATTAGTCTGCAGGTGGGGGCTGTTAAAGGGAGCCTGGCTGTGCAGTGTGGTGTTGGACTAGGAGTCAGGGTGAAGCTCTAAACACAGGCTGTGATTTGGAACAAACTGTGCATGCCATTGTAAAGTGCAAAGCGGGACTGCCTTGTGTCAGCAGTAAGGAGTTTGTTTTCCTGTGTCCTGTAAAACAGCAAACAGGTGAGGTTTTTATTTGTTACTGACTGTTATAGCACGGAACTTATGCCTGTTTACGTTTGTTTGGTTTCAACAATAAACCCCAGGCAGGAGCCTGTTCAATTTTTGTTGCAAACCTAAGCCTCCTGTCTCATCTGTAAGAACTGTTTAACCTGAGCACTACCCGCTGTTATGAGCAATTCCCCACAAATGGTGTTTCGGATGCGGGCAACAGAGAGACTGAGCATAAAAGGACAGCCATTGTTAAAAGGGCAGTACTGTTTGCTGCAGACTGTGGAAGTTGTAGTTCAACAACATGGAGGAACTTGTTTTGCAGCTGACCAAAGTCAATGCTAGTCAGCAGGAGGCAAATGCTGCCCAGCAAGAGACCAATGCCATCCAGAGGCAGAGTATGGTCACCCAGCAAGAGACTAATAATTTGCTTGCAGCTCAACTGGCAGCATTAGCAAAGGCAATTGAGGCTGATAGACAACTCCTGATGGATGTGGTACAGCAGATGGCTGCACGGGGGTCCAATGTGTCAAGTGTGGCCCCTAGCACAGATAGCTCCATTAAGGCCAGTAATTTTCTGCAAAAGATGACGCCACATGATCATGTTGAGGCATATCTGCATATCTTTGAAAGGACTGCCGAGAGGGAGTCTTGGCCCAAGTCCCAGTGGGCAGGTCTGGTAGCACCTTTTCTAACTGGAGATTCCCAAAAGGCATACTTTGATTTGGCCATAGCAGATGCCAAGGACTATGACAGGATAAAAACAGAGATACTCCGCCATTTGGGTGTCACCTCAGCTGTGCGAGCTCAACAAATGCACAAGTGGTCATACCAGCAGGAGAGGTCTCCTGTGCCCAGATGTATGACTTAATTCATCTTGTGAAAAAGTGGCTGCAGCCAGAATCCCTGTCAGCTCCTCAAATCGTGGAAAGGGTCACTGTGGATTGCTTTCTAAGAGCTCTTCCGCCATCCTTGAGTCATGCAGGTCCCCAGATAGCCGACCACCTGGTGGAAATGGTGGAACATTATATTTCCGCTGAGGACAACTTAGGATAGTTTCCACAACAGCGCAAGCCAGCCACAAAACATCCCTCTGCAAGGTCCCCAGGAAAAGCCAGTGAGTCGTTGCCTCAGGATACCGGGGCTGACCAAAAGGCTATAGAATGGTCTTGAATGGAGTTGACAAAACCCAGCTGTTCCCTCCAACCAAGGGTCGAGGCCAAGTGCAATGCTGGCGATGTAATGAGTGGGGTCATGTTGCTGCCAGGTGCCCACTACCTGCTGAGCCCATGTATTGTCACTCGGCTCAACAGGTGTCGTTGTTTGCTCACCCTGTGTGCACCGCAGACACTGACTTGCATATGGCAGTGGTAAAGGTGGGTGGTAAGCCCAGACCAAGTTAATGACCATAGTCTTGGGGTGCTCTGTATTCATGGAGACTCTAAAAGCTATCACACTGCTATAGTGCCATTTGAAACTGTTACTGGTACTGTCTGTCATGAAGTGGGTGTTTCCTCTGTTTTGATGCATAGTGTAATCTTGGGACAAGCCTTTCCTCTGTTTTGGAAACTCTGGGGAAAGGAAGGTTCTCCACAGGGGTCTGAGAAAGGGATTCCTAAGGATGCACCTGGGGTTTGTGAAGCTAACTCAGAGGTAGTTACTGAAGGGGAGACCATGCTTGAAGCAGATCATTTTCCCCTAGAGGTACTAGCAGGTGAAACAGAGTTGCCCTTGGAGCCCTCCGAAGCATCCGATATGCCAGATTTGGAGGTCTCTCGGGTTAACTTTGGAACAGCCCAAATGAGGGACCCTACACTGAATAGGGCCTGGGAAAATGTTAAGGTAATTAATGGTGAACCTTAGGAACCTGGTGCTGAAAGTGTCTTCCCTCACTTTTCTGTCAGTCAAGATTTACTGTATCGGGTTGACAAAGTCCAAGGGGGGTGGGGGGTGGTAGAGCAGTTGTTAGTGCCCCAGTCCTATAGGTGAATGGTCTTGGACCTGGCCCACACTCACCCTCTGGGTGGTCACCTATGACAGGAGAAAACCCAACAGTGAATTTTACAAAGGTTTTATTGGCCAGGTATATTTGCTGAGGTGAAGGGATATTGTGACTCTTGCCAGGAATGCCAGCTGTCTGCCCCTGTACCTCACGTAGCCCTCTAGTGCCATTGCCTATCATTGAGGTCCCATTTGAAAGAATTGCAATGGACTTGTTAGGACCATTGTTAAAGTCAGCTCGGGCCATCACTATATTCGTGTAGTTATGGATTATGCTACATGGTACCTTGAGGCGGTCCCTTTAAGAAACACAGCCTCCAAAAATATTGCTAGAGAGCTGTTCTATATGTTTACTCGCACTGGCATTCCTAAAGAAATCCTCATAGACCAGGGTACACCCTTTATGTCTAGGATTATGAAGGAATTGTGTAAGTTGTTGAAAATTAAACAGTTAAGAAATTCTGTGTATCATCCCCAGACTGATCAGTTAGTAGAGCGCTTTAACAATACCCTGAAAAACATGTTAAAGATGGTGGTAGATAAGGATGGGAGGGATTGGGACTGTCTCCTGTCAAACCTTATTTTTGCCATTAGAGAGGTGCCCCAGTCATCCACGGGTTTTTCACCTTTGAGCTATTATATGGTCGTCACACCAGAGGTCTCTTGGATGTAGCAAAAGAGACCTGGGAGCAAGAGGTAACACCCCACAAGAGTGTAATGGAACATGTTACCCTCATGCAGGATAGAATTGCAGCAGTTATGCCCATAGTCAGGGAACACATGCAGCAAGCACAGTAGGCCCAAAGTCGGGTGTACAACCGTTCGGCTAAGGTTCGAACTTTCAACCCTGGGGACCTAGTGTTGGCTCTTGCCCCAGCAGTTGAGAGCAAGTTCCTGGCTAAGTGGCAGGGCCCGTATGAAATAATCGAGAAAATAGGTGAGATGAACTATAAAGTTTACCAACCAAATAAAAGGAAGAAAGAACAACGTTATCATGTAAACTTAATAAAACCCTGGAAGGACAGAGAAGTCCTCACGGCTATACAGTAGGTCAACCCCTTCCTCCTACCCAGGAGGGTATACAAAATGTGAAAACAGCTGAAACCTTGTCAGAGCCCCAAAATCAGGAAGTCAGGGAGTTTCTGCAGAGAAACACTGAAGTGTTTTCTGACATACCAGGTTGTAAGAATCTGCATGATGTCATTACTGATCCTCGGGTTCGGGTCCGCCTTAAGCCCTATCAGATATCGGAGGCCTGTAAACAGGCCGTGTACGAGGAATAGGGATGTAGCGAACGTCGGAAAAAATGTTCGCGAACTTCCGGACAAAAATGCGAACGGTTCGCGAACGTCGCGAACCCCATAGACTTCAATGGGAAGGCGAATTTTAAAAGCTAGAAAAGACATTTCTGGCCAGAAAAATGATTTTAAAGTTGTTTAAAGGGTGCAACGACCTGGACAGTGGCATGCCAGAGGGGGATCAAGGGCAAAAATGTTTCTGAAAAATACATTGTTGACACAGCGCTGCGTTTTGTGCTGTAAAGGGCAGAAATCACACTACGTCACTCAGGTGATGTTTCTGGACACGGAATGTGAAAAAGCTCACACAGCTAGGTGGCACTTGGTTAAAGACTGGGCAAACAATGCCTGCAAGGGCAACGTATACAGTAGTGGATACGGAATATATTATTGCTGCTGTAAAAACATCACTCAGGTGATGTTTACGGACACGGAATTATTATTGTTATTATTTAGACAGAATGTGAAAAAGCTCACACAGCTAGGTGGCACTTGCATACCTCCCAACTGTCCCTCTTTTGACCACTCAACCCCCTGTCCCTCTTTTGTACTGGAAAGTCCCTCTTTTCTCTGCACTGAACAGCAGTTAGAAGCTAAGTTAACTAAGTTAGAAACCAGTTTCTAACTTAATTAGCTTTTGGCAGAGAGCTCAGAACAGCTAACAGGTGCAAATAAGATACTTTGTAACAATTTTTATGAATGATACCGTCAAGTGAACAAAAAATAGTTTTTAATTACTAGTTGCTTGTCACCTCCAGGATGTTCGTCCTGTTGGTGGCAATATTTCTGTAGTGGTGTGTTTAGCAGTCACCATGCTTGTGCGCACGTGCACGGTCAGGCAGAGGTAATTCAATGTACAGTGAAGTGAACCAAAAAACACTGATTCTGCAGTGTGGGCCCAGTTTTGGTCTACTTTATTGATCACCTGCGGTGACCATAAAAGATGCGATTTTGCCACTGTTGCAGAACCCTGAAAAAATAGGCATGCGTACTTTCCTGAAAAATTATGTTTTTTTTGTCGCAGCCACTGAAGCACAGAGGCCAGAAAAAATATGCCATATAAATGCTGAAAATAGTCATTTTTTTTGTCGCAGCCACTGAAGCACAGAGGCCAGAAAAAATATGCCATATAAATGCTGAAAATAGTCATTTTTTTTGTTGCAGCCACTGAAGCACAGAGGCAAGAAAAAATATGCCATATAAATGCTGAAAATAGTCATTTTTTTTGTCGCAGCCACTGAAGCACAGAGGCCAGAAAAAATATGCCATATAAATGCTGAAAATAGTCATTTTTTTTGTCGCAGCCACTGAAGCACAGAGGCCAGAAAAAATATGCCATATAAATGCTAAAAATAGTCATTTTTTTGGTTGCAGCCACTGAAGCACAGAGGCCAGAAAAACTCAGGATTTACCTGTCCAAAAAGTTTTGATTCAAATGAAACCAGTAGGGTTTGCACCCTAGTTTGTAACGGTGGCGGAGGGAGGAGGACGCTAAAGGACAGCTGTGTGTGGAGTCATGCGGCGTGCAGAGAAGGACAGCTGCATGGGGAGTCAGAACAAGTCTTCCGGCGTGCAGTAACCCTCCGAGATCCATGCCTCGTTCATTTTAATAAAGGTCAGGTAATCCACACTTTTGTGACCTAGGCGAGTTCTCTTGTCAATGATACAAGGAAGTGAAGACTGCGCTTAGTCCAAAGTGATAGGAGTAAAAGCTGCACCAAAGTTCAATTCGTGGATCCACTCATCCACGTATGATTCAATGTAAAGAAGAAAGAAAACAAAAGGTGCGCTAGGATATACAAATGGATATGATATCGCGAATAGGATGCCGATCGTGTCTGCCAGTAGTCAGAGGTCGGTTGGCGGCTGCTGTATCTGGTCCGTCTTGTGCCTATTGGATAGGGGTGCCAAATAGTGTGGTAACGCAAATTAAGGTAAGGCTGTCCAGCAGTATTGCGCTTACCTCAGTTGTAGATTTTAAAAGCGCTGGTTCGATTGTATTCTGTTATTCCACTTCTTAGTCGGCTGGGCGGCACTTGTATGGGTCGTTGCCCGGTCGCGGCCAGATATCTTTACGTTGGGAGGGATATATCCTCCTTCTGCCGGTATAGATCTGATGTCCGCCGCAGAGTTAGGTCTCGGCGTTCTCCTCTGCCACGTGGTTTTCTTAAGAGTGCTTTTAGCGATGCCGTCTCCTTCTCCACTGGGTAGTTTCAGGGGATTTGTTTTAAAAAGAAATTCTACGGCACTATTATTGCCTTACAAGTTTTTATTAAATCCAATGATTAGTGATATAAAATATAATACAATGCCCAACGCGTTTCGTATATAGTTATACTTCCTCAGGGGCTGATTTCCCATGTTGCCTCACAGGGGTGTTTTTATCCCTTCCGTGGGCAGTTCCCTCAATTAAAAATGCAAATTACATTCATTAAGACATGTCATATAAAATCTAGATAAATAATAGATAGTAAAACAAACAAATAAAATTACTTTTAATCTTTTAAAAAGCATTTTATATCAATATCGATGTTTAAGCCTTTGGGAGTTAAAGTTTTTAATTTATGGATCCAGAAGGTTTCTTCCTGGGATATTGTTTTAGTAATATCGCTCCCTCGCCAATGGTTCTTTTTCAGCTTGATTCCCATAAAGGTTAGCTGTGTGGGATCTGAATTATGGTGTGTTTTAAAGTGTGCAGGGACACTGTGGGTGATTATTCCTTTTTGTATGTTTCTGACATGTTCACGTATCCTGGTTTTTAAACTTCTGGTGGTTCTGCCCACATATTGTAACATACAAGGACACTGTAGCAGATATATTACATTTTTAGTGTTGCAAGTAATTATATCCTTTATGTCAAAGGTTTCTTTTGTTACATTTGAATCAAAGTTAAAAGAATTTCTTGTATTATTTTTACATATACTACATGCTTTGCAACTGCCACATGAATAAAACCCCTTTTTTCCACTGCTGAGAAATGTATTATTTTTTATTTCATTTACAGGTAGACAGCTTGGCACTAACATTTGTCTAATGGTTTGTGGTCTCCTGTAGATTACCCTTGGTTTCTCAGTCAGGAATCCGGACAAATCTTTATCGTTTTTTAAGATATGCCAATGTTTCTTTATTATTTGTTCCAGATTTTTATTTGAATTATTAAACGTTGTAATAAACGGAATGTTATTATCTTGTGGATTTTTTTGTTTATTACGATTCTGTTTTAACATATCTTTGCGATCTTTCGTGTCACAGATCATCTTTGCTTTGTCCACAGTTTCTTTTTTGTATCCTTTTTCTTTAAATTGATTATATAATATTTTACATTCATTTTCATAATCGCTTGCTTTGCTGCAATTTCTTTTCACTCTGTTAAATTGGCCTAAAGGGATATTTTCTAGCCATTTTTTATGGTGGCAGCTGGAATTAAGGATGAAGCCATTGCAGTCAGTGGGTTTACGATAAAGGCTCGTCACGAACTTGTTGTTATCTATTGATATTGTTAAATCAAGAAAATGCACAGTGTGAGAACTATATTCACTAGTAAAAATCAGATTTGATGTGTTTTCACAGTGTGAGAACTATATTCACTAGTAAAAATCAGATTTGATGTGTTCTCTTGTCAGTTACAATCCCTCCTGCTGCACTGAAGGTCCTTTCTGAGAGGACACTTGAGGCGGGGCAAGACAAGAGGTTCATGGCAAATTGTGACAGCTCTGGCCACAGATCAAGCCTGCGCACCCAGTAGTCCAGGGGTTCATCGCTCCTCAGAGTGTCGATATCTGCAGTTAATGCCAGGTAGTCCGCTACCTGCCGGTCGAGGCGTTCTTTGAGGGTGCTGCCTTGGACTGAAAAACATTTGCATGTCTGACGTTACAGAGTGGCCAAAGTGCATTGTCCTTGCAGGTGCGCTCGTGGCAGGATTACTGGCACCTCTGCCCCTGGAATGTTGATGAGTTCCTGAAGTGACATCACCCTTAAAAGCATTGTACAACATGTTTTGCAGGCTGGTTTGTAAATGCAGCATCCTTTCGGACTTGTGGTACGTTGGTAACATTTCTGCCACTTTATGCTTGTACCGAGGGTCTAGTAGCGTTGCGACCCAGTACAGGTCCTTCTCCTTAAGCCTCTTGATACGGGGGTCCTTCAACAGGCATGACAGCATGAAAGACCCCATTCTCACAAGGTTGGATGCAGAGGTATCCATCTCCGCTTCCTCGTTATCAAGGACTACATCATCCACGGTCTCCTCCCCCCAGCCACGTACAAGACCAGGGGTCCCAAAACGGTCACCTGGGAAGCCTGCTCCTGTTGGTCCTCCTCCTCCACAAAGCCACCTTCCTCCTCTGACTCCACTTCTGACACCTCTCCCTGCATTGCAGCAGGTGCCTGGGCTCGTTCTGGTGATTCCGACCAGAAATCGTGCGCTTCCTGCTCCTCGTCACGCTGGTCTACAGCCTCATCTGTCACTCGTCGCACGGCACGCTCCAGGAAGAAAGCAAAGGGTATTAGGTCACTGATGGTGCCTTCGGTGCGACTGACCATGTTTGTAACCTCTTCAAAAGGGCGCATGAGCCTGCAGGCATCGCGCATAAGCACCCAGTAACGGGGGAAAAAAATCCCCAGCTCTGCAGATCCAGTCCTACCACCCAATTCAAACAGGTATTCATTGACGGCTCTTTGTTGTTGCAGCAGACGTTCAAACATGAGGAGCGTTGAATTCCAGCGAGTCTGGCTGTCGCAAATTAAACGCCTGACTGGCATGTTGTACCGCTGCTGAATGTCAGCAAGGCGTGCCATGGCTGTGTAGGAACGTCTGAAATGGGCCGACACCTTCCTGGACTGCCTGAGAATGTCCTGGAATCCTGGGTACTTCGAGATAAAACGTTGGACTATTAAATTCAGAACATGTGCCATGCAGGGCACATGTGTTAAATTGCCCAGTCTCAGTGCTGCCAACAGATTGCTTCCGTTGTCACACACCACTTTTCCGATCTTCAGTTGGTGTGGGGTCAGCCACCGATCGGCCTGTGACTGCAGAGATGACAGGAGTACAGATCCGGTATGGTTTCTGCTTTCCAGGCACGTCATCCCCAAGACAGCATGACAACGGCGTACCTGGCACGTCGAATAGCCTAGGGGTAGCTGGGGGTGCACAGGTGTGGAGGAGGAGGACCCAGCAGCAGAGGAGGAGGAAGCAGAGGAAGAAGACGAGGTAGAGAGCGAAGGAGGAGTAGAGGTGGTGGCAGAACCGCGTGCAATCCGTGGCGGTGACACCAACTCCACTGTTGTTGTTGAGCCACGCATTCCCTGCTTCCCAGCCATAACCAAGTTCACCCAGTGGGCAGTGTAGGTGACATACCTGCCCTGACCATGCTTGGAGGACCATGCGTCAGTAGTCATATGGACCTTTGCCCCAACACTAAGTGACAGAGATGCGGTGACTTGGCTCTGCACATGGTGGGACAGGTGTGGTATTCCCTTCTTTGAAAAAAAATTGCGGCTGCGTACCTTCCACTGCGGTGTCCCAATTGCTACAAATTTGCGGAAGGCCTCAGAGTCCACCAGCTGGTATGGTAAAAGCTGGCGGGCTAAGAGTGCAGACAAGCCAGCTGTCAGACGCCGGGCAAGGGGGTGATTCGCAGACATTAGCTTCTTACGCTCAAACATGGCCCTCACAGAAATTTGGCTGGGGGCAGATGACTGGGAACTGGTGGTCAAGGTGGAAGGCGGAGTGGAGGGTGGTTCAGACGGGTCAAGGACAGCAGAGGTAGAGCAGTAAGATGCTGGACCAGAAGGAGCGTGGCTTTTAGTTTGTCTGCTGCCTTTGAGGTGTTGCTTCCATAGTGCTTTGTGCTTGCCGTTCATGTGCCTTCGCATAGAAGTTGTACCTATGTGGGTGTTGGGCTTCCCAAGACTCAGTTTCTGACTGCACTCATTGCAAATTACAACGCTTTTGTCAGAGGCACACACATTAAAAAAATCCCACACTGCTGACCTATTTGAAGCTGGCAATCTGGCGGTAACAGTAGAAGTTGGCGGCAATGGCGGGTGTGTTGGCCGGCTGACCACAGGTGGCGATACATGTTGTTGCCCTACTGTTCCCTGCGAGCTGTCCTCCCTGCTTCTTCTATGTCTTATTCTCCTCCTGCCTCTCTGACTCTCCGTCTCTCCATCTGAACTATCCTCCTCTTGCTCTCTTCTACTGGGCACCCACAAAACATCAATCTCCTCATCATCATTCTCCTCAGATGCATCAATTTCTTCTAACAGCTCACAGAAGGAAGCAGCAGCGGGGAACTCCTCATCACTCATTATGTCCATCTCTGTTGTGTTGTCTGCCAGAATTATATCTGGTGTAACGTCCTCATCTCCTTCATCTTCTTCTGCCAATAATGGTTGCGCATCACTCAGTTCAAAAAACTCATGTGTAAATAACTCCTCTGACTCCAGTGAAGAAGGGGCGCCGGTGGTGGAGGAAGTGTTACGTGGGGTGCCCATAGCAGAGGAGGATGAGGATGTTGTGGCAAAGTTAGAAACGGTAGAGGATGGGGTGTGCTGTGTAAGCCAGTCAACTACCTCTTCAGCATTTTGGGAGTTCAGGGTAATTGCCTTTGTAAAACTGGGCAATTTCCTAGGGCCACAGGATAGCATAGCAGCACGGCCCCTAGTGCCTCTGCGTGGCGGCCTGCCTTTGCCTGGCATTTTTTTTAAAACAACAACAACAACAACTCAGGTGGTGTTTCTGGAGACGGTATTATTATTGATATTTAGACAGAATGTGAACAAGCTCACACAGCTAGGTGGCAGTTGTTTGAAAATGAAGAACACACTGGGCAAACAAATTGAAA
This sequence comes from Xenopus laevis, assembly GCF_017654675.1. Lineage (NCBI taxonomy): Eukaryota > Metazoa > Chordata > Amphibia > Anura > Pipidae > Xenopus > Xenopus laevis. The sequence goes on from NC_054383.1 coordinate 55,838,279, forward strand.
CAATGCCTGCAAGGTCAACGTATACACTACAGCAGTGGATACGGAATATATTATTGCTGCTTGAAAAACGTCACTCAGGTGGTGTTTCTGGAGACGGTATTATTATTGATATTTAGACAGAATGTGAACAAGCTCACACAGCTAGCTGGCAGTTGTTTGAAAATGAAGAACACACTGGGCAAACAAATTGAAACAATGCCTGCAAGGTCAACGTATACACTACAGCAGTGGATACGGAATATATTATTGCTGCTTGAAAAACGTCACTCAGGTGGTGTTTCTGGAGACGGTATTATTATTGATATTTAGACAGAATGTGAACAAGCTCACACAGCTAGGTGGCAGTTGTTTGAAAATGAAGAACACACTGGGCAAACAAATTGAAACAATGCCTGCAAGGTCAACGTATACACTACAGCAGTGGATACGGAATATATTATTGCTGCTTGAAAAACGTCACTCAGGTGGTGTTTCTGGAGACGGTATTATTATTGATATTTAGACAGAATGTGAACAAGCTCACACAGCTAGCTGGCAGTTGTTTGAAGAACACACTGGGCAAACAATGCCTGCAAGGTCAACGTATACACTACAGCAGTGGATACGGAATATATTATTGCTGCTTGAAAAACGTCACTCAGGTGGTGTTTCTGGAGACGGTATTATTATTGATATTTAGACAGAATGTGAACAAGCTCACACAGCTAGCTGGCAGTTGTTTGAAGAACACACTGGGCAAACAATGCCTGCAAGGTCAATGTATACACTACAGCAGTGGATACGGAATATATTATTGCTGCTTGAAAAACGTCACTCAGGTGGTGTTTCTGGAGACGGTATTATTATTGATATTTAGACAGAATGTGAACAAGCTCACACAGCTAGGTGGCAGTTGTTTGAAGAACACACTGGGCAAACAATGCCTGCAAGGTCAACGTATACACTACAGCAGTGGATACGGAATATATTATTGCTGCTTGAAAAACGTCACTCAGGTGGTGTTTCTGGAGACGGTATTATTATTGATATTTAGACAGAATGTGAACAAGCTCACACAGCTAGCTGGCAGTTGTTTGAAAATGAAGAACACACTGGGCAAACAAATTGAAACAATGCCTGCAAGGTCAACGTATACACTACAGCAGTGGATACGGAATATATTATTGCTGCTTGAAAAACGTCACTCAGGTGGTGTTTCTGGAGACGGTATTATTATTGATATTTAGACAGAATGTGAACAAGCTCACACAGCTAGGTGGCAGTTGTTTGAAGAACACACTGGGCAAACAATGCCTGCAAGGTCAACGTATACACTACAGCAGTGGATACGGAATATATTATTGCTGCTTGAAAAACGTCACTCAGGTGGTGTTTCTGGAGACGGTATTATTATTGATATTTAGACAGAATGTGAACAAGCTCACACAGCTAGGTGGCAGTTGTTTGAAGAACACACTGGGCAAACAATGCCTGCAAGGTCAACGTATACACTACAGCAGTGGATACGGAATATATTATTGCTGCTTGAAAAACGTAACTCAGGTGGTGTTTCTGGAGACGGTATTATTATTGATATTTAGACAGAATGTGAACAAGCTCACACAGCTAGCTGGCAGTTGTTTGAAGAACACACTGGGCAAACAATGCCTGCAAGGTCAACGTATACACTACAGCAGTGGATACGGAATATATTATTGCTGCTTGAAAAACGTCACTCAGGTGGTGTTTCTGGAGACGGTATTATTATTGATATTTAGACAGAATGTGAACAAGCTCACACAGCTAGCTGGCAGTTGTTTGAAAATGAAGAACACACTGGGCAAACAAATTGAAACAATGCCTGCAAGGTCAACGTATACACTACAGCAGTGGATACGGAATATATTATTGCTGCTTGAAAAACGTCACTCAGGTGGTGTTTAGAGATGTCGCGAACTGTTCGCCGGCGAACTTGTTCGCGCGAACATCGGGTGTTCGCGCTCGCCGGAAGTTCGCGAACGTCGCGCGACGTTCGCCATTTTGGGTTCGCCATTGTTGGCGCTTTTTTTTGCCCTCTCACCCCAGACCAGCAGGTACATGGCAGCCAATCAGGAAGCTCTCCCCTGGACCACTCCCCTTCCCTATAAAAACCGAAGCCCTGCAGCGTTTTTTCACTCTGCCTGTGTGTGCTGAAGAGATAGTGTAGGGAGAGAGCTGCTGCCTGTTAGTGATTTCAGGGACAGTTGAAAGTTTGCTGGCTAGTAATCGTTTTGATACTGCTCTGTTATTGGAGGGACAGAAGTCTGCAGGGTTTGAGGGACATTTAAGCTTAGGTAGCTTTGCTGGCTAGTAATCTACCTTCTACTGCAGTGCTCTGTATGTAGCTGCAGTGGGCAGCTGTCCTGCTTCTGATCTCATCTGCTGACTGCTGCAATAGCAATAGTCCTTGTAAGGACTGCTTTTATTTATTTTTTTGTTGTTTTACTACTACTACTACTACTACTACTACTACTACTACTATAAGAGCCCAGTGCTATTAGTCTAGCAGTGTTGGGGAGTGGGACTGGTGTGCTAATCTGCTGCTCCTAGTAGTTCAGCAGCACCAACTTTAATTTTTTTTTTTAATATTCATTCTTTTTTTATTTAACTTTTTTTTATTTTACTATCGCTGTAGTAGTGTATAAGTTGACCTTTTAGGCATTATTTGCCCTGTAGGCATTTTTGCCCAGTGTGTTATTCAACCAACTGCTATCTAGCTGTGTGCCCGTGTTCACATTCTGTCTAAATATCCATAATATTACCGTCTCCAGAAAAACACCGGAGTGACTTTTTTCAAGCAGCCATAATAAATTTTACGTAATCCGTATCCATCGCTGTAGTAGTGTATAAGTTGACCTTTTAGGCATTATTTGCCCTGTAGGCATTTTTTGCCCAGTGTGTTATTCAACCAACTGCTATCTAGCTGTGTGCCCGTGTTCACATTCTGTCTAAATATCCATAATATTACCGTCTCCAGAAAAAACACCGGAGTGACTTTTTTCAAGCAGCCATAATAAATTTTACGTAATCCGTATCCATCGCTGTAGTAGTGTATAAGTTGACCTTTTAGGCATTATTTGCCCTGTAGGCATTTTTTGCCCAGTGTGTTATTCAACCAACTGTTATCTAGCTGTGTGACCGTGTTCACATTCTGTCTAAATATCCATAATATTACCGTCTCCAGAAAAAACACCGGAGTGACTTTTTTCAAGCAGCCATAATAAATTTTACGTAATCCGTATCCATCGCTGTAGTAGTGTATAAGTTGACCTTTTAGGCATTATTTGCCCTGTAGGCATTTTTTGCCCAGTGTGTTATTCAACCAACTGTTATCTAGCTGTGTGACCGTGTTCACATTCTGTCTAAATATCCATAATATTACCGTCTCCAGAAAAAACACCGGAGTGACTTTTTTTCAAGCAGCATTCTTATATTTTACGTAATCCGTATCCACCGCTGTGTATACGTTGACCTTGTAGGCATTATTTGCCCTGTAGGCATTTTTTGCCCAGTGTGTTATTCAACCAACTGCTATCTAGCTGTGTGCCCGTGTTCACATTCTGTCTAAATATCCATAATATTACCGTCTCCAGAAAAAACACCGGAGTGACTTTTTTTCAAGCAGCATTCTTATATTTTACGTAATCCGTATCCACCGCTGTGTATACGTTGACCTTGTAGGCATTATTTGCCCTGTAGGCATTTTTTGCCCAGTGTGTTATTCAACCAACTGCTATCTAGCTGTGTGCCCGTGTTCACATTCTGTCTAAATATCCATAATATTACCGTCTCCAGAAAAAACACCGGAGTGACTTTTTTTCAAGCAGCATTCTTATATTTTACGTAATCCGTATCCACCGCTGTGTATACGTTGACCTTTTAGGCATTATTTGCCCTGTAGGCATTTTTTGCCCAGTGTGTTATTCAACCAACTGCTATCTAGCTGTGTGCCCGTGTTCACATTCTGTCTAAATATCCATAATATTACCGTCTCCAGAAAAAACACCGGAGTGACTTTTTTTCAAGCAGCATTCTTATATTTTACGTAATCCGTATCCACCGCTGTGTATACGTTGACCTTGTAGGCATTATTTGCACAGTGTTTTCTTCAAACCGCCATCTAGCTGTGTGAGCTTGTTCACATTTTGTCTAAATATTGATAATATTATCGTCTCTAGAAAAACCACTTGAGTTACTTTTTTTCAAGCAGCATTCATATATTTTACGTAATCCGTATCCACCGCTGTGTATACGTTGACCTTGTAGGCATTATTTGCACACTGTTTTCTTCAAACTGCCATCTAGCTGTGTGTATTATCGTTTCCAGAAAAACCAACTGAGTTTTTGTTGTTGTTGTTTTTTTAAAAATAATGCCAGGCAAAGGCAGGCCGCCACGCAGAGGCCGTGCTAGGGGCCGTGCTGCTATGCAATCCTGTGGCCCTAGCAAATTGCCCAGTTTTAAAAAGCCAATGACCCTGAACTCCCAAAATGCTGAAGAGGTAGTTGACTGGCTTACACAGCACACCCCATCCTCTACCGTTTCTAACTTTACCACAACATCCTCCTCATCCTCCACTGCTATGGCCACCCCACGTAACACTTCCTCCACCACCGGTGCCCCTTCTTCACTGGGGTCAGAGGAGTTATTTTCCCATGAGTTTCTTGAACTGAGTAATGCGCAACCATTATTGCCAGAAGAAGATGAAGGAGATGAGGACCTTACACCAGATTTAATTCTGGCAGAGAACACGATAGAGATGGACATAATGAGTGATGAGGAGGAGGTCCCCGCTGCTGCTTCCTTCTGTGATGTGTCAGAAGAAATTGATGCATCTGAGGAGAATGATGATGAGGAGATTGATGTTTTGTGGGTGCCTAGTAGAAGAGAGCAAGAGGAGGGTAGTTCAGATGGAGAGACGGAGAGTCAGAGAGGCAGTAGGAGAATAAGACCTAGAAGAAGCAGGGAGGACAGCCCGCAGGGATCAGTAGGGCAACAACATGTATCGGCACCTGTGTTCAGCCGGCCAACGCACCCGCCATTGCCGCCAATACCGCCAACTCCGCCAACTTCTACTGTTACCGCCAGATCGCACACTTCCAAAAAGTCAGCAGTGTGGGATTTTTTTAATGTGTGTGCCTCTGACAAAAGCATTGTAATTTGCAATGAGTGCAGTCAGAAACTGAGCCTTGGTAAGCCCAACAGCCACATAGGTACAACTTCTATGCGAAGGCACATGAGCGGCAAGCACAAAGCACTTTGGGAGCAACACCTCAAAGGCAACAGGCAAACTAAAAGCCACACTCCTTCTGGTCCAGCATCTTACTGCTCTACCTCTGCTCTCCTTGACCCGTCTGAACCACCCTCCACTCCGCCTTCCACCTTGACCACCTGTTCCCATTCCCAGTCATCTGCCACCAGCCAAGTTTCTGTGAAGGCCATGTTTGAGCGTAAGAAGCCAATGTCTGACTGTCACCCCCTTGCGCGGCGTCTGACAGCTGGCTTGTCTGCACTCTTAGCCCGCCAGCTTTTACCATACCAGCTGGTGGACTCTGAGGCCTTCCGCAAATTTGTAGCAATTGGGACACCGCAGTGGAAGGTACCCAGCCGCAATTTTTTTTCTAAAAAGGGAATACCACACCTGTACCAACATGTGCAGAGCCAAGTTACCGCATCTCTGTCACTTAGTGTTGGGCCAAAGGTCCATATGACTACTGACGCATGGTCCTCCAAGCATGGTCAGGGCAGGTATGTCACCTACACTGCCCACTGGGTGAACTTGGTAATGGCTGGGAAGCAGGGAATGGGTAGCTCAACAACAACAGTGGAGTTGGTGTCACCGCCACGGATTGCACGCGGTTCTGCCACCACCTCTACTCCTCCATCGCTCTCTACCTCGTCTTCTTCTTCTTCTTCTTACTCTGCTGCTGGGTCCTCCTTCTCCTCCTCCACACCTGTGCACCCCCAGCTCCCCCTAGGCTATTCGACGTGCCAGGTACGCCGTTGTCACGCTGTCTTGGGGATGACGTGCCTGGAAAGCAAAAACCATACCGGATCTGTACTCCTGTCATCTCTGCAGTCACAGGCCGATCGGTGGCTGACCCCACACCAACTGCAGATCGGAAAAGTGGTGTGTGACAATGGAAGCAATCTGTTGGCAGCGTTGAGACTAGGCAATTTAACACATGTGCCCTGCATGGCACATGTGTTAAATTTAATAGTCCAACGTTTTGTCTCCAAGTACCCAGGATTCCAGGACGTTCTCACCCAGTCCAGAAAGGTGTCGGCCCATTTCAGGCGTTCCTACACAGCCATGGCACGCCTTGCTGACATTCAGCAGCGCTACAACATGCCAGTCAGGCGTTTGATTTCTGACAGCCAGACTCGCTGGAATTCAACGCTCCTTATGTTGGAACGTCTGCTGCAACAACAAAGGGCCGTCAACGAGTACCTTTTTGAACTGGGTGGTAGGACTGGATCTGCACAGCTGGGGATTTTTTTCCCCCGTTACTGGGTGCTTATGCGCGATGCCTGCAGGCTCATGCGACCTTTTGAAGAGGTGACAAATATGGTCAGTCGCACCGAAGGCACCATCAGCGACCTAATACCCTTCGCTTTATTCCTGGAGCGTGCCGTGCGACGAGTGACAGATGAGGCTGTAGACCAGCGTGACGAGGAGCTGGAAGCGCACGATTTCTGGTCGGAATCACCAGAACGAACCCAGGCACCTGCTGCAACGCAGGGAGAGGTGCCAGAAGTGGAGTCAGAGGAGGAAGGTGGCTTTGTGGAGGAGGAGGAGGAGGACCAACAGGAGCAGGCTTCCCAGGGGGCTAGTGGTGACCTTTTGGGGACCCCTGGTCTTGTACGTGGCTGGGGGGAGGAGACCGTGGATGATGCAGTCCTTGATAATGAGGAAGCGGAGATGGATAGCTCTGCATCCAACCTTGTGAGAATGGGGTCTTTCATGCTGTCATGCCTGTTGAAGGACCCCCGTATCAAGAGGCTTAAGGAGAAGGACCTGTACTGGGTCGCAACGCTACTAGACCCTCGGTACAAGCATAAAGTGTCAGAAATGTTACCAACATACCACAAGTCCGAAAAGATGCGGCATTTACAAACCAGCCTGCAAAACATGTTGTACAATGCTTTTAAGGGTGATGTCACTTCAGGAACTCATCAACATTCCAGGGGCAGAGGTGCCAGTAATCCTGCCACGAGCACACCTGCAAGGACAAAGCCCTTTGGCCAGTCTGTAACGTCAGACATGCAAATGTTTTTCTGTCCAAGGCAGCGCCACAACCCTTCTGGATCCACCCTCAAAGAACGCCTCGACCGGCAGGTAGCGGACTACCTGGCATTAACTGCAGATATCGACACTCTGAGGAGCGATGAACCCCTGGACTACTGGGTGCGCAGGCTTGATCTGTGGCCAGAGCTGTCACAATTTGCCATGAACCTCTTGTCTTGCCCAGCCTCAAGTGTGCTCTCAGAAAGGACCTTCAGTGCAGCAGGAGGGATTGTAACTGAGAAGAGAACTCGCCTAGGTCACAAAAGTGTCGATTACCTGACCTTTATTAAAATGAATGAGGGGTGGATCTCGGAGGGTTACTGCACGCCGGAAGACTTGTTCTGACTTCTATGCAGCTGTCCTTCTCTTCAAGCCTCATGACTCCACACACAGCTGTCCTTTAGCGTCCTCCTCCCTCCGCCACCGTTACAAACTAGGGTGCAAACCCTACTGGTTTAATTTTTTCTGGCCTCTGTGCTTCAGTGGCTGCAACCAAAAAAACTGGGCAAACAATGTCTACAAGGTCAACGTATGGCGAAAAATGACTATTTTCAGCATTTATATGGCATATTTTTTCTGGCAACTGTGCTTCAGTGGCTGCGTCCAAAAAAATGCATATTTTCTGCATTTATATGGCATAATTTTTCTGGCCTCTGTGCTTCAGTGGCTGCAACCAAAAAAATGCATATTTTCTGCATTTATATGGCATAATTTTTCTGGCCTCTGTGCTTCAGTGGCTGCAACCAAAAAAATTTATATTTTCTGCATTTATATGGCATAATTTTTCTGTCAACTGTGCTTCAGTGGCTGCGACCAAAAAAATGCATATTTTCTGCATTTATATGACATAATTTTTCTGTCAACTGTGCTTCAGTGGCTGCAACCAAAAAAATTTATATTTTCTGCATTTATATGGCATATTTTTTCTGGCAAACTGTGCTTCAGTGGCTGCAACCAAAAAAATTTATATTTTCTGCATTTATATGGCATAATTTTTCTGTCAACTGTGCTTCAGTGGCTGCGACCAAAAAAATGCATATTTTCTGCATTTATATGACATAATTTTTCTGGCCTCTGTGCTTCAGTGGCTGCAACCAAAAAAATTTATATTTTCTGCATTTATATGGCATAATTTTCTGTCAACTGTGCTTCAGTGGCTGCGACCAAAAAAATGCATATTTTCTGCATTTATATGGCATATTTTTTATGGCCTCTGTGCTTCAGTGTCTGCGACAAAAAAAATGTATATTGTTAGCATTTATATGGCATATTTTTCCTGGCCTCTGTGCTGCAGTGGCTGCGACAAAAAAAAAATAATATTGTTTGCATTTATATGGCATATTTTTTCTGGCCTCTGTGCTGCAGTGGCTGCGACAAAAAAAAATTAATATTGTTTGCATTTATATGGCATATTTTTTCTGGCCTCTGTGCTGCAGTGGCTGCCACAAAAAAAAATTAATATTTTCAGCATTTATATGGCATATTGTTTCTGGACTTCTGGTTCAGTGGCTGCGACAAAAAAAAACATAATTTTTCAGGAAAGTACACATGCCTAATTTTTCAGGGTTCTGCAACAGTGGCAAAATCGCATCTTTTATGGTCACCGCAGGTGATCAATAAAGTAGACCAAAACTGGGCCCACACTGCAGAATCTGTGTTTTTTGGTTCACTTCACTGTACATTGAATTACCTCTGCCTGACCGTGCACGTGCGCACAAGCACGGTGACTGCTAAACACACCACTACAGAAATATTGCCACCAACAGGACGAACATCCTGGAGGTGACAAGCAACTAGTAATTAAAAACTATTATTTGCTCACTTGACGGTATCATTCATTAAAGCTCTTTGCGTCTTTTTGCGTTGCAGTAAGCACCGCGTTTCGTCTTTGCGTGTGAACAGGCTGTAACTTTTACACGACTTGATTGGCATGTAGACGCCGGACGTTTTAAAGCATTTTATTACACAGGTTTAGAAATGTAGTGTGATTTCTGCCCTTTACAGCACAAAACGCAGCGCTGTGTCAACAATGGATTTTTTAGAAACATTTTTGCCCATGATCCCCCTCTGGCATGCCACTGTCCAGGTCGTTGCACCCTTTAAACAACTTTAAAATCATTTTTCTGGCCAGAAATGTCTTTTCTAGATGTTAAAGTTCGCCTTCCCATTGAAGTCTATGGGGTTCGCGAACCGTTCGCGAACCGCTCGCATTTTTGCGCAAGTTCGCGAATATGTTCGCGAACTTTTTTTCCGACGTTCGCTACATCCCTAGTGGTGTTTCTGGAGACGGTATTATTATTGATATTTAGACAGAATGTGAACAAGCTCACACAGCTAGCTGGCAGTTGTTTGAAAATGAAGAACACACTGGGCAAACAAATTGAAACAATGCCTGCAAGGTCAACGTATACACTACAGCAGTGGATACGGAATATATTATTGCTGCTTGAAAAACGTCACTCAGGTGGTGTTTCTGGAGACGGTATTATTATTGATATTTAGACAGAATGTGAACAAGCTCACACAGCTAGGTGGCAGTTGTTTGAAAATGAAGAACACACTGGGCAAACAAATTGAAACAATGCCTGCAAGGTCAACGTATACACTACAGCAGTGGATACAGAATATATTATTGCTGCTTGAAAAACGTCACTCAGGTGGTGTTTCTGGAGACGGTATTATTATTGATATTTAGACAGAATGTGAACAAGCTCACACAGCTAGCTGGCAGTTGTTTGAAAATGAAGAACACACTGGGCAAACAAATTGAAACAATGCCTGCAAGGTCAACGTATACACTACAGCAGTGGATACGGAATATATTATTGCTGCTTGAAAAACGTCACTCGGGTGGTGTTTCTGGAGACGGTATTATTATTGATATTTAGACAGAATGTGAACAAGCTCACACAGCTAGCTGGCAGTTGTTTGAAAATGAAGAACACACTGGGCAAACAAATTGAAACAATGCCTGCAAGGTCAACGTATACACTACAGCAGTGGATACGGAATATATTATTGCTGCTTGAAAAACGTCACTCAGGTGGTGTTTCTGGAGACGGTATTATTATTGATATTTAGACAGAATGTGAACAAGCTCACACAGCTAGCTGGCAGTTGTTTGAAAATGAAGAACACACTGGGCAAACAAATTGAAACAATGCCTGCAAGGTCAACGTATACACTACAGCAGTGGATACGGAATATATTATTGCTGCTTGGAAAACGTCACTCAGGTGGTGTTTCTGGAGACGGTATTATTATTGATATTTAGACAGAATGTGAACAAGCTCACACAGCTAGCTGGCAGTTGTTTGAAGAACACACTGGGCAAATAATGCCTGCAAGTGCACTACTATTGGTGCACTACTATGAAGAACAGCAAACAGCACTGGACACGTTAAAGAACAGTGAGATAAGTAAAATAAAAAAATATATATATATATATATATATATATATTAAAAAAAAAAATTACTCTGGTTGGTGCTGAACTACTAGGAGCAGCACACCAGTCCCACTCTCCAACACAGCTAGACTAATAGCACTGGGCTCTTATAGTAGCAAAGTAAAAAAACAAAAAAGAAAATAAAAGCAGTCCTTACAAGGACTATTGGGTTACAGGCAGCAGTCAGCAGATGAGAGATCAGCAGCAGTGCCCACAGCAGCTACATACAGAGCACTGCAGTAGAAGGTAGATTACTAGCCAGCAAAGCTACCTAACCTAAAATGTCCCTCAAATCCCTGCAGAGTTCTGTCCCTACAATACAGAGCAGTATCAAGTAGATTACTAGCCAGCAAAGTTACTATCAACTGTCCCTCAAATCACTAACAGCTCTCTCCCTACACTAGCTCTTCCAAGCACACACAGGCAGAATGAAAAAACGCTGCAGGGCTTCAGTTTATATATGGAAGGGGAGTGGTCCAGGGGGTGTGGGGGTGGTCCAGGAGGGAGAGCTTCCTGATTGGCTGCCATGTATCTGCTGGTCTGGGGTGAGAGGGCAAAAATAAGCGCCAGCTAAGGCGAACCCAAATTGGCGAACGTCGCGCGACGTTCGCGAACATTCGGCGGACGCGAACACCCGATGTTCGCGTGAACTAGTTCGCGGGCGAACAGTCCGCGACATCCCTAACGAGGAAGTGCAAAGGATGCTGGATTTGGGGGTAATTGAGAAGTCTGTAAGTGAGTGGAATAGTCCCACTGTGCTTGTTCCTAAACCAGATGGGTCTATACATAGTAACATAGTAAAATAGTAAGTAAGGTTGAAAAAAGACACGTCCATCGAGTTCAACTTTTTTTATTTTTTATTAACTACCTATCTGCCAGTTGATCCAGAGGAAGGCAAAAAAACCCCATCTGAAGCCTCTCCAATTTGCCTTAGAGGGAGAAAAATTCCTTCCTGACTCCAAAATGGCAACCGGACTAGTCCCTGGATCAACTTGGACTACGAGCTATTTCCCATAACCCTCACTTGCTAAAAAGCTATCCAACCCCTTCTTAAAGCTATCTAATGTATCAGCCTGTACAACTGATTCAGGGAGAGAATTCCACATCTTCACAGCTCTCACTGTAAAAAACCCCTTCCGAATATTTAGGCGGAACCTCTTTTCTTCTAATCGGAATGGGTGACCTTGTGTCAGCTGGAAAGACCTACTGGTAAATAAAGCATTAGAGAGATTATTATATGATCCCCTTATATATTTATACATAGTCATCATATCACCCCTTAAGCGCCTCTTCTCCAGCGTGAACATCCCCAATTTAGCCAGTCTTTCCTCATAGCTAAGATTTTCAATACCTTTTACCAGCTTAGTTGCCCTTCTCTGTACCCTCTCTAATACAATAATGTCCTGTTTGAGTGATGGAGACCAAAACTGTACGGCATATTCTATACGTTTTTGCAATTACTTCAGGAAGGTAAATGAAGTCTCAAAGTTTGATGCTTACCCCATGCCAAGGGTTGAAGAGTTGATTGAATGACTAAGTCCTGCTAGGTACATAACTCTTGAGTTAACTAGGAGGTATTGGCAGGTACCAATGTCTTCTGACAGCTAGGGAGAAAAACAGCCTTTTCTACCCCACAAGGGCTCTTCCAGTATGTCCGTATGCCATTCGGGCTCCAGGGAGCCCCAGCCACCTTTCAAAGTATGATGGACTAAATTCTTAGACCTCATCAACAATTTGCCTCTGCTTATTTGGACGACGTGGTCATTTTTAGCAGGGGTTACCAAAGTTACCTCCCCAGAGTACAGGCCATCCTAAATTGCCTTAGAGAGGCAGGCTTGATGGCAAATCCCAAGAAATGTGCCCTAGGTCTGGAGGAAGCCCATTATCTTGGGTACACTATAGGGCGAGGTGTGATCAAGCCTCAAGTAAACAAGGTGAAGGCAATTAAGGATTGGCCCCAACCTCTCACCAAAAAGCAGGTTCGTACTTTTCTTGGTATGGTGGGCATTAGGTCTGTTTTCCCAACATAAGAGAGACCACAGGGGCATGTAACCAGATAAATCACGTGTGTTGTAGTACACGTGATATGATGTCTTATAGAGAACCTTTCCCCCGTATGGGGGTGTGTGAAACTAACACCCGGATTCATATATCTACAAGAGGTACAGCTAGGGAAACTAAAGCAACCAAGTTTCATGTTAGTAAGCCAGCTATTAGTTACCTTTTGATAGCACAACAGGGGATAATTTTTCACTAACAAATCTTTCAAATTAGTCCCCCTCTTGAATCCCACCATTGGTGGATTTGGGATTTTTGAAGATAAATTACTATCTGACTTAACAATATTCCAATTATGTCTAATGCTATCACAAATTTTCCTGGAGGCATCATTGTAGGTAGTGCTGAAAATCATATTTGTTGGTTCTCTCAATGATGTAGCTGAATTGGTGACCCTATCTTTGGCTATTGTTAATGCTCAGTCAAGTACCTAAAACTTGCCCAGGTCTCATTAATTTGTTTGGTTCTGCCATCCTCCTCTGTGTTATTTTGTAAAACCCTAAAGAATTGGGATATTGGTAAGGAGCGTTTGGTAGCCCAAGGATGGTAGCTGTTATATAGTGAATAAAGTACCCCCTTTTGTAAAATATAAGGATATTATAAGTTACCGAGGAGTTTCGTGACCATATAAAAACACGAGGCCGAAGGCCGAGTGTTTTTATACAGGTCAGGAAACTCCGAGGTAACTTCTAATATCCTCATATTTTGCAACTGGGGGTATTTTATTTATTATAATACACAAGTTTCGGTGAGTCATGTGACAAATGACATCAGAACTCACCGTTTATAACTGATGACATCAGAACTCACCATTTATAATTTACAGGATATTCATGGCTTTTGTGTATTATAATGTAATATAACATTTTTGTCAGTTTTCTTACGATACAGGGTGTAGCCTAAACGTGTTCCCCTACGAAATACCTGAACATCCAGGAAGTTAACATGTTTCTCATGTACAGTAAATTTTACAGGGCTGGGTAACCCATTCAGCAATTCTACCATGTTTTTAAATTCCTCGCCATGCCATATTATCAGAATATCATCGATGAAACATTTAAAAAACAGTATCTTTTCACCAAAATTTTGCATAATATGATTATTTTCAAATTGGTGCATATATAAATTAGCATATGCTAGTGCCATGGTTGCTCCCATCGCCGTCCCCGATATTTGTAAATAGTAGTCATATTCAAAACGAAAATAGTTAAGATCTAACGTAAGTTCTAATAATTCCAGGAGAAATGGGATGGGAGGGCCATTATAAGCACCACATTCATGCAAGGAACGTTTCACCAAATCTATGCCTTCATTGTGTGGAATTATGGTGTATAAACTGACTACATCCATGCTTGCAAGTAATATAGGATAGTCATCCGGTAGTGTTATACTATCTAAGCACCTTAATATGTGGGGAGTATCTTTTAAATAAGTGAGAATATTTTGAACAACAGGTTGAAGGATATTATCAATATATTTACCCAGTGGGAACAACAGAGGTTCACGACCCGAACTATGGGCCGTCCAGGTGGAGAAGTTAAACTCTTGTGTATTTTTGGGATGGTGTATAAAATTGGACATTTGGGATAATCCATTGTTAAATAATCTTTCATCCGTATTGTTATCATATTCAATTTAAAAGCTTCTTGCACAACATTATCTACTTGCTTTTTAAATTGGGAAATTGGATTACCAGACAAAAGTTTGTAAACAGACGAATCAGATAATTGGGTGATAATTTCACTACGATATTCAGTATAGTTCAACGACACCACACCTCCGCCTTTATCTGCTGGATGAATCACTATTGAAGCATCATCTGTTAATGTTTTAATAGCAGTACGTTCCTCCTTTGACAAATTGTCCCGAAACTTATGATTAGTTATAATATGCTTTATTCCCTCATCAATTGAGTGCTTATACAGCTTGATAGCTGGGTTAGTCAAGGGAGGTACATACACACTTTTCAACTTTAAGGGAGGGCATTATGGCAAGGATTAGCACCTGGGTTCGATAGATATCTCTGCGTGGGAGTGCTTAAACCATTGGAATTTGTGTATATATATATATATATATATATATATATATATATATATATATATATATATATATATATATATATAGTTGCAGCATGGACCACATTATAGTAACCTATTGATCAAATAGATTTATTCACACATCACTCGTGTATTCCTATACACGAGTGATGTGTGAATAAATCTATTTGATCAAACTACTGGAGTGCTGGTCCATCTTGAACTGTGTGTGTATGTGTGTGTGTGTATATATATATATATATATTATGTATACATATTATGTATATAATATATATATATTATTCTGGAAGGAACAAACAAGCCAGACAATCCATTTCAGTGGTTCAGTTATCATATTGGAGCTTACTTTCCAGGAATGCTGTCCCGTGGAAAGATATTTAATAGTGAGAGTGTTAAGAAGGTCTCTCTGAGCAGGACACAGAACAGGAGGTTTACCTGTCTGTGTTAGGAACTCCCAGAGAGACTGAGGTACTGCCTGCCACTGCAAGGGGCAAAGAGAGACATGACCAGGTGACTGAGAGTCAAAAGTGAATGAGGAAACCCAGAAGATGAGACAGGCCAGAAGCTGGTGAGCTAGTATCCCTGGAGGGGAAAGTCATCATGGCTTACGGAGAAGCCCAGAATATACCAGAGTGTGGAAGCCACCCTGAATGGTGAGAATCCTATAGTGGGGAAAAGTTTTGAATGAACTATATTCTATACTACTGCTGTTTCCCGTATCAAACCCTTCTCTCTCTTGTGACTTATATTTGGAATGCCATTCCTGAATCTCTCAGGAGAGAATCCTCCTTCAGTATTTTTAAAACAAAACTCAAAGACTACCTCTGGGAGCACCTGGATAACACCTGAACTGGCACTTATATAACCGTTTAACAAACTGTAACCCACAAAACCTTAATACCCCTCTGAATTGTGTCTGTATCTTACCCTCCCATTTAGACTGTAAGCCCTACGGGGTAGGGTCCTCTAGCCTTTTGTTTCCTTGACACTGAGCACTTAATCTGTATTGTAATTATATTTTTTATATTTATGTGAATTGTATTTCTGTTTCAATATTTTTATTGACATAGGAAAGAAAAAATGGTGTGACATACATATCAAAATGAATGACATCATCACTATGCATATATATGGAGATACAGGAAGTATATTTCAGTGAGAAGATGATACAAATTAAAAAATAAAAAAAAAGAGGATTTGTATAGATCAGTCATCTGTCTATCATTATGTATTGAAACAGAGCAAAACTATATTGCATATATTATATAACAAGAGACAAATAAATCGAAGACAGTTGTTAACGAAAAAGAAATAAGAATGAAATGAAAAGGAAAAAAAAAGGAACATAGAGTAAGTTAGACCAATAAGTAGACACACGTGTCGAATGGTCAGGTGTATCAAATGCAGGTTACAGCATATACATGGAGACTTTGAACAGTATCAGATACTAGCATAGCAACTTTAGGTAATTTCCATATAGATGAGCCATGTCAATTATGAGCAGATTGTGGTATTAAATATTATGATATTATGATTGGTACCGTGTTAAAAGGGTTGTCAGTTCTTACAAGGAAAGTGTAGAGACCGGTAGGATACCGTGAAATCTGTAATCTATCCAAGGTTGCCAGATATCTACAAAGGTCTGGTACTTGTCTAGGTGGATACTGGTTAGTTTTTCATTAATGAGAATCCACTTTAGTTTCATTTTTACCATGTTATATTGCAGAGAAGGTGACTTCCATGCCTTCGCAATAACCTGTCTGGTGGCCAAGAAAATATGATTAAGTAAGCGGACCTGTTTCCTGGGGACGTCACGGGGGACAGCTCCCAATAAGGCAACGTATGGGTCTCTTTTTAAGTTGAGATGTAACACGGAGAAAATAAGGGTATAAATCCGTTTCCAGAATCTCACAGCTATGGGACACGTCCACCAAATATGGAACATGGATCCTGTCGCAGGACAACCCCTGTAACACGTATTGTTACAATCGGGATACAATTTAGCTAATCTTACTGGGGTTAAATACCAACGAAATAACACCTTATAACCCGCTTCCAACATGACTGTGTTGATAGAGCTTTTGCGTGTATTGTCCCAAAGCCGTAACCAATCCTGTTCAGGTAATGATTTTCCTATATCCATTTCCCATTTAGCAATATACGGTAAATCTAGTAAGCTGCTGGTGTGTTAAATTGTAAGTATAGAATTGAAATGGCTCCTTTAGGGGCTACACCTTTAGTACACCAACATTCATAGAACGAGCTGGACATATCTTGAGATTTGGTGGTATTCCAACATTTCTGTATAAAATGTAAAACCTGATAAGCTCTGAATCTCTCTGAATCTGGAAGTTGATAAGGATCTAAGAGATATTGGATAGTGTAGGGACCTCTGGTGGTTAGTAGGGATTTTACGGATACCAGCCCATTTAGTATCCACCAGTGAAAGAGGTGTTTTTACAATCCGGCTGGGAAAGCTGGGTTACCCAATAGGGTTGCAGCAGGAGTGTGAGGGGTGTTTACGGGAAACTATATCCCATAAGTGTAGGGAACAAGCTAAGCAAGCAATTGTAGTTTTAGGTCGAGATTTCTTGGGTAGCCAAAGGAATGATGAGGCATCATATGGGGCAGCAAAGGCATTCTCAATAGCAACCCACTGTGGGGGGTCCGAGGTGCAGTGTAAAGTCGGGAGTTGACATAACTTTGCTGACGAGTGGTAGTATCTGAGGTTGGGTAGGCCTAAGCCACCATTAGATAAGGATCTATAGAGTATATTCCTATTTACCCTGGGAAATTGTTCCATATAAATTTGAGTATCTTAGATTCAAAATTTTTTAAATCATGGAGGTTAACCGATAGGGGGAACACTCTAAAGAAATACAATAATTTAGGGAATAGTCATCTTAACAGCCCAAATTCGACCTATCCATGAGATGTGGTATTTGCTCCAATCTTCTAGGCACTTGCCTAGTTTGCGATATATGTTGGAATAGTTTATTTTATATAATGTATCATAGGAATTGGTCAAATGGATGCCTAGAAAGGAGACTGATGTTTTCTGCCATTGAAATGAGAAGTTAAGGGTGAGCAATTTGGTTACATCATGAGGGAGTCCTATATTAAGAGCCTCAGTCTTTTCTGGATTAATAGTCAATCCTGAGAGATTACCAAATTTGGTCAATATGCTATAAAGATTAGGCAGGGACGTCATAGGCTGTATCAGAAAGAGGGTCACATCATCCGCAAAAAGCATAATTTTGTGTTGTCTATCGTTAATTGAGGCCTCTGACATCTGGGTTAGTCCTGATTGTCTCTGCTAGAAGTTCAATGGCTATGTTAAACAACAGTGGGGATAAGGGGCAACCCTGTCTGGTGCCCCTTGAGATTGGGAAAGATTCAGACATGTTGTAACCAATACGAACTCGGGCAGTAGGGGATTTGTACAGGGCCACTAGCCATGCAAGAAAATTGTTACCAAAACCCCTGTTTAATAAGGAGGTCCTGAGGAAAGCCCAAGAGATTGAATTGAATGCTTTTCTAAAGTCTAGTTTGAGAATCATAGCTGGTTGCAGTGTTGACTTGGCTCGAGATGTCAGCAATATGAGCCGTCGTACTGCATCAGAGGACTGACGCCCTGTACAAATCCCACCTGGTCATTGTGAATTAAGTGGGGCATAATAGGGCCTAATCTAGAAGCTAGGATTTTTGCTAAGAGCTTAATGTCAACACTGATATGGGTCTAAAATTCCGGCATTCTGTTGGCTCGGATGAGTGTTTGGGTATAGGGGAGATATTAGCTAGTAATGAAACTGGGGTAAAATGTTCTCCTGAGAGTAAACCGTTAAACATATTAGTCATGTAAGAGGCTAAGATATGGATGAATCTTTTATAATAAATAGCGGAGAAGCCATCAGGGCCTGGTGATTTGGATAATTGTAGGGAAGATGTAGCTGAGATCACTTCCTCTATTGTAACCTTAGCTTCAAGTCAACTACTTTGTTCAGGGGTTAAGCGGCAGAGATTACACTCTTGTAAAAACTGGTTTTAGAAGGTTTAAGGTCGTTAGAGTAAAGTTTACGGTAATACCATGAGAATTCCTTCACAATAGCTCTTACTGATCTAATTAGTCTACCTGAGGTCCCTTTGATCATGGTTATTGGAGTAAAATCAAGTCTTTTATTGAGGCGGCGTGCTAATAACCGGGTGGGCTTGTTAGTCTGTGTATAGAGTTTTTGTTGGGACCAGCGTAGGGATTTTTCCGCTCGCAATGTGAGGGCCAAATCTAATTGAGATTTGAGGGACTCTACTCAGGACTCTACTCAGGACTCTAGAGAAGGTGTAGGCTTGGCGCCAAAGTCAAGAGAAGCTTGAATCAGATTGCCTCTCAAGACCACCTTGTGGGCTTCCCATAAAAGAGTAGATGAGGGGACTGAGTTTTTGTTATCCTGAAAGTAGTCTCTGAGCTTCTGTTCCACTTGTTGTACCACCTCTGGGATTTTCAAAAGGGACTCGTTGAGGCGCCAACTAAATTCCCCTGGTGTATTATAGACCTGAGAGATAGTTAAAGCAATAGGGTCATGGTCTGACCAAGGTGTCACTAAGATCTTAGATACATGGGGGAGGTCTAGAATCTGTTGGAAAACCCATATATGATCTATCCTAGAGTGGTGTTTGTGGGGTTGGGAGTAATGAGTGTATTGTCGTGTCATAGGATGATCTTCTCGCCAAACATCCACCAACCCTAAATGCATCATGCCCCGTTTAACCGTCTGAACATCTGGGTGACGTTTTACTATGGTTTGGGGAGTCGGTTGTGAGGGCTGTTGTTTATCCCAAAAGGAATCTAATAACAAATTTGTATCACCACATAGTATAATTTTCCCTGTCTCAGCGTGAGAAATATAAGTGAGAAGTTTATCAAAAAACTGGGCTTGGGAAACATTTGGAGCATAGTAAGAAATAATTGAGAAAAGTTTCCCTTCTAATTCAAATGTAAGAACCAAAAATCTCCCTTCTGGGTCAGAGTAGGTGTCCCGAATCTGTAATGGCAGTCCCATATGGATACAAATAGCTACACCTCTGGTCTTATTGTCGCTATTTGCTAAGTATACTCTAGGGTATATTTTATGAAAATATTCAGGGAAGAATTGTTTGGAGAAATGTGTTTCTTGCAGACATAAGATATCAGCTTTGAGAGACATAAGATACATAAATGCTTTTTTCTGTTTCACCGGGAAATTAAATCCTTGTACAATATGAGATAATATAGTTAACCCCATAGTTGTCTAAAGGAGAAGGAAGATTAAGCTGAAAAGGGGATATCATCTGAAAGATGGTACCTATAGGAAAGAGAAAAGCAATATCACAGTATAAAAACCAGAATAGCAATAGCACCGGTTGCAAAGATGCCTCATAGTCCCACATGTAGTATTGTTCAAGCAAAAAAATAACAATAAAAAAGGAAAAAATTAAAAAGGAGAAAAAACCAAAACAACATTGTACAGTAGGCGTTAATACTATAGGTGGTAGACTTGCTAGCCACCCTGTATAGCGCCAAATTGGGGGTATCAAAAACTCCACGGGTCCTTCCTGTCGTTCCAGAAGATAAAGGCACTTGTCTCCCTCAAACAGAAAGAGGGGAAGGTTGGAAATTACATGACCTATCTCGGTGAAAAGGTAGTAGAGGAGATATCCTAAGTAAGGTATTGCTTGAGAGTCATCCAGGATATATACTATGAGTCATAAAAGCAAAAAGTTCAGCCTCAAGTAAAAAAATAAAGTAGAAAATATTGCTTCATATGTAGTAAGGTGAAAAATAAACAATAAGTAGGAGGCTCGATATTGTAGAGAAGGTCTTATAGTGAAATATAGGGATTCTTAGTGTCACTGCTGTTCAAGGCCTTAATCTAAGGGATTTACCCTCAAAAAGGGAATAGATAGAATTATCTGCCATACCTCGGACGACGGTTATTCAAGGGCCAAAAGGAGAGAACATCCCCATAAAGGGACAAACCTGTAGGTAGCCATTCTATATGGGAAGTATTAGGGATCCGACTTCTGAGACAAGGCCGACGCTGTCATTCTTCTGGTGACCGTTTTTCCCTCCGCGTGCCAAATCGGAGAAACCGCTCTTGTGGCCTGCGGCGAAGATGGTGGCGAAGATGGCGGGAGTGACGTAGTTAATTTCAAGCGTCGGAAAAGTTCCATGGCCGACTCCAGGTCTGAAAAGGAGTGTTGCTTGTTGTTAAACGTAAACGCCAGGCGAAATGGGAATAGCCATCTGTATCTGATGCCATGGTGCTGGAGGACATGGACAACGCCAGCAAAGGTTTTGCGTTTCTGCAAGGTAACTGGTACAATATCTGCATATATTTGAAATTTAACAACATTGTATTCCAAGGTCTGAGATGCCCGTGCTGCTTGGAGGGCCTTCACTTGAGTTTGGTGAAAGTGCAGCCTGAGGACAATGTCTCTAGGCGGGCCTTCCTGGGATATGGGCCTAAGCGCTCGATGTACTCGATCGCATTCAAACCATTTCGATGGTAGGTCCGGTAAGAGCATAGTGAGAATTGCGTGAGTTACCGCTTGTAGGTCCGTCTCAGATTCCAGAATCCCCCGGATGCGCAAGTTATTGCGACGGGATCTGTTATCCGAATCCTCCAGCTTATCCATGGCTTCCTTCAGCTGTGTTTGAAGTTGGACGATATCCTGTTCATGAGCATCTAGCACTGTTACCACGTCATCCATCTTAGTCTCCACGACGTCAATCCGCTGGCCCAACTCATGAATCTGGCCTGTAATTCTGTTAGTTATATCGGCAGCGGTTTTGGGCAGTTCTTGTTGTAGTAAGGCTTTGAATTGCCCCATCAAATCCGGGTTCTGGATTTCTCCCGAAGGAGGTGGGAATGTATCAGATTGTGAGTCTAGGCCTTGCCATGAGTCCTCCTATGTCACCATAGTCTTTGGAGAGGGAGGCGGAAGCTTCCGTAGGAATGACGCAATGGGATTTGCTGTGCCTTTGGATGATTGAACGGAGCCTTTCTTCTCCCGTTGTCGTCTCCTATTAGCCATCCGGTGATTCCGGTTTAGAAGTATATTACCGTAGAAATAGTACGGCCAGCCCAAGTGCAGAGGGCAAAAATGAGGGATAAGGCTTCCGTGGATGAGGAGCGATCTCACACCACCGCCATCTTGGATCACGCCTCACGTGACACCACGTGAATTGTATTTATAATAATGCACTTATTGTTACTTTTTATTCCACTGACCCCTTGTTTGTTACTACTAATTTATTGTTTTGCTGTACAGTGCTTTGCCCTCGGGAGCGCTTTACAAATAAAAATATACATACATAAATACATACATATTCTTGTTACCTCTGTGTTGGGAAGGGTTTGCCTAAATAAACCTATGTTTTTGCTCTATGTTTCTGTCTTTATGCTCCTGATCCTATGCTTACTATAGCTATTTCCCCCCCCCAAAATTACACATACAGGCAGCCAGCTTGTCACAATATATAAAGGTGAAAGTAAAAAATTGGTATGCTGAGTGGATATATATAAAAATCCACCAAAGTAAACCCTAGTAAATAAAAAGATGAGAAAAATCTGATTCCTCCAATGTTAATCAAAGATGGTACTACAGAACAAATCTACTAAATGTCTAATACTCCTGCCTGTATCCTTTGAGCAATGTTTTGTCTGCTGCTGTTTTCTTCCTAACAATAGTGGCAGTGAAAATGTAATGTTAAGCAAAGGCATAAGAAGTGGGGGGGTCCGTAACATGCTCAGAGTTGCAGTTCAACCTGCGGTACTCCAGCTGTTGTTGGACATCCCTGATATATTTCCTGGTAATACTTAACTATTAATGATTACTAAGGGACCCCAAGGTTACGCCATCTCTCTGCCCTTCCCTTAAGCCAGCACAGAACAGCTGGAAGGTCATCCATTAGACTTTTTATATTGGAGTTACTGAGAGAAACAGCCAAAATTGCAGTGCATGCTGCTAATTGTGCTTTATTGCCACAACATGTTAACACTTGATAAAGGGCCTTGAGCCCGAAACATGTTGTGGCAATAAAGCACAATTAGCAGCAAGCACTGCAATTTTGGCTGTTTCTCTCAGTAACTCCAATATAAATTGGTTGACTTTACACAAGAGGTGGGGGTGTACACTGAGATAGAAGAAGCCTATTAAAACTCTCTCCCAGAGCGCAGTCACTTCTATTGTGTGGCATCCATTAGACTTTTGTTAAGTCATGTGATACATTTTTGTTCTTCCTTCTGTACTACACTGCCCAGCATTCCTTTTTTTTAAAATTTTTAATTTATTAAAAAAATACATAATATCCACATTATTGTACACATTGGTTGGAGGAAAATAGAAAACCTATAGTAACCATAATAATTATTATTATTAGTGTTCTTTTTATAGGAGGCTATACTCTTCTAAGAAAAGTATTAGTGTTATTGTGTGGGACTGGTGCTGGTGGAACTAGTGTTGGTGTTTTTCTTATCCTAAGAGAAAATGTGTTAGTGCTTGTTTAGGACAGATCCGTGTTATTCAGAAGGGGAAGGGAAGTGCCTATTTTATTATAGAAACAATTTATAGAGCTACTTGGAGAGACAGATATCTATTCTAATAAAAGTGCTACCCCTTTTTTGTACAGAAAAATTAATCGGTAAGTTGCCCAGCATTCCTACGCTACCAGATCCATGGGTGGGAAGTTAACTGTAGCCAACAGGACCATCTACTGACTACCTAACACCTAGCCTGAAATATTATTTCTGGACACCAGCTGTACCTAGGAGCCCCACCCACCTATGCCCTATGGTATGGCCCAAATAAGAAAACAAGAAACTGCCTTGATTCCTACATTGAGAGACAGGGAAAGAGGTTATACAAAGAATCTCAACAATAAAAAAGCAAAGAACAGGAAACGATGAAACAACTGTTAAATGGGTCTGAAGGGATCACTGGCAACAGGCAAAAGCCTTGTGTCTTGTTATTATGAATAGAAATGTAACTATACATAGATGTGGGTGTAGTTATTAGTACTCTAACCCTGCTCATGTTTATACTATATATAGAACTATACCTGTCTGGTTAGATTCACTTATTTACCATTTTTCTATGCTCTCTTTTTCTTTCCATCCATCATTTTGCCTTTATCTGGGATAAGGTGGGCTTTACATTGTGATTCCCATAGAATGATAACTGATGCTCATAACCCCTTATAAGATGCCAAATAATAACAGAAAATACATACAAAAAGAAAGAGGTTCGACATTTTTTAGAGATATATATTTAAATTCATACCTATACATTTGAATATTCATATTTATATTTTCATATACTATTTTAATATTTATAATGACTTCCAAAAGACCAATTTTGTATAACTACCATTATAACGACTATCTAACATACATGTATACTGTTCAACTTGAGAATTTTTCTATAATGTAATTATATAATCATCTTGTTCATTGATAACTGTTTTCATATTGTATTTAGTTTTTTCTTTTACATATATTTTGTTTTTTGTTTATTTTGTATTTTCTATTTTTTGTAAATTCTGTAATTGGGCACATGTTGCCTTTAATTTTGGACTAGATATGTGATGTCATTTCCCTTTTCTCTTCCCCCTCCTTTTTGATTGGTGGTTCAGCCTTTAAATACTGATCCATGTTTGTAAATGCTCAAGCCTATGATTAAGTGTCCCAGTGACACGAAACGCATCAGGTGAGAGATGACTATATAAAGTTTTCATATTTTATCTACTACTTTATCTGATCAATACGTGAGTCTACCAGTGTACCCTGCACCAACATTTATGCTTTATAAACGAAAGCCTCACTACAGGTTGCAGAACCTTATAGAACTTTATGCAGAGAGGAGCAGGTGGCACTTTGCAGATTTGGTCAGGTCTGGCCATGTTCCTATGTGCCCAAGGGGTGCTGACAGCTCTTGTCGAGTGGGCCCTTGTCACGGGGGCCTATCGGCTCCCAGTGGGGGAAGTCTGGACCAAGGAGGAAGCTTCCGGTTAAATTCCAAGTTTGCGGTAACAGGCAAGGTTTCAAGAATAAGCATAGTCAAAATCCAGGCAGTAGTTCAATAGGTAGGCAGATAATCAGCAAAATCAAAGTTCAGGGAGGGTCAAAGTCCAGGAATATATATATATATATATATATATATATATATATATATATATATATATATATATATATATATATATATATATATATAACAAGAATTTAGGAACTCCCAGGAATGCTTAGAACAAAAGCTATAATCGGGCATTGAACCCATGATCTCGGCGTCCCTTTATTTTGAATTTTGGCGCCAAATGCGATGTGATGACATCACGAATATGCACACCGATGTCACTACGCTGGCGCCATTGTCCGCGTGGCAGCTATGGGTGCCGCCATCTTGGAGGCGGCACCAAAGAGGAGCGGAGCGTCATCAGGCGCTCATGACAGCCATTAAGGGAAATGGCACATGCTTGTGCCTTTTTTGTAGGCAAATTTAACAGTATCAACAAGCTAGTGGGTGATAGCCCCCCCCCCCACTGACCCTGCCCATTTTTCCCTTGAGGTATTCATAAACTCTGCCAGGGGACAGCTTTATTGAAGAGTATTGCAAGGAATTATACCGGTGGTCTGTTGAGACTGGCTGGAATGACACTGCTCTTCATAATCAATTCCGGGTGGGGCTCTCTGACTGGTTAATTATCCACCTCCTTCCACTCTGGAGCCGTCCAGATTGATAGGAGCCAAAGGGAGAGGAGGACTGAAAGGGATAACTCTTTTTCTACGGTATTTAATACTGACTTAACTCCCCCTAACTCCCTTCTTTACCTATATCTCAGGAGGAACCCATGCAATTAGGGGTTACTCATCTCTCCCCTGAGGAAAAAGCTCAAAGGCGATCTCAAGGTCTGTGTATGTATTGTGGGGATAAAGGTCATTTCCTTAACCATTGTCCTAAGAGGCTGGGAAACTTCAAAGCCTAAATGGAGAAGGGGATCTAAATTTGGGTCAAGAAGTTTCCTCTCCCCAATTTTCCTCTAGGATCTTGGTACTTGTCATTTTGTCTTGGGTTCTGCTAAGATTTCTGCCTTTGTAGATTTTGAGGCTGCAGAGAACTTTTTGGATGCTGCCTTCGCAATAAGGTATAATATTCCCCTTCTACCTCCCATTAGAATCTTAGCAATTGATAAGAGCCCACTTGGGTCTGGGCTGTACTGTACTAACTATGCATTTTGAAGAAATAGCTTTTCACGTTTTTATCTTCTCCTTTAATTCTGGGGTTACCCTGGTTACAAGCTCACAACCCACACATAGATTTGGGAGGTTATTCAGTGGAGGGCAAATGTAAAGGCTCCTGTCTAAACTCCCCACAGGTGGTTGCAGTTACTTCTTTGGAGGGGGTTGCCTTCCCCTTCGGATTTGCACTACAGTTGTGTATGTATCAGTACTAAAGGTTAAATGTTTTTAATAGGCTGGGTTTTTTCACTATTTATGGGTGGTTAGCAGGGCTGTTTCCTATGCTTCTGAAAAAGTGGTGTGAAGCCATGAAACGCATCAAGCGTGGGGTTGTTTCACTACTGCGGATGATTGACTCATTTTAATGTAACTAATAAAATCAAGATTTTACCCGAAGTTGCCTGGTGCTCCGTGAAAAATTACAAGTTGTTATACATTTTGGCA
This sequence comes from Xenopus laevis, assembly GCF_017654675.1. Lineage (NCBI taxonomy): Eukaryota > Metazoa > Chordata > Amphibia > Anura > Pipidae > Xenopus > Xenopus laevis. The sequence continues at coordinate 55,864,858 of NC_054383.1, forward strand.
GCTACTTCTGCTCAAAAGAGAGCAGCCGATAGGTCCTGTTGCACAGTAAGTAAAATCAAGATTCATCCCGAGAGGACTAAGAGTTAATTTGCAGCCTAACTTATGTGCAGATGATCCAGTACTGACTAAGCGCTGGAAAGAGATCTGTAACAAATGCAGCCTGGATCTTATGGTCCTAACAATAGAGAGTCTACAGGATAAGGCTAAGATTCTTAGCCAGAAAATTACAGACCTGAAACAACTGGTGACTGCCACGAAAGGAGAGGAAGCTACCACCAACATCCTCGCTGATCACTTACACAGACATTGTGAGAAGTTGGTAGAGAGGAAACAGCGGAAGTTTGAACACGACGCCAGGGACCATCAGGAGAACCGCGTGTACACGTGGCAGGAGGAACGTAGGAGGCAGCGGGGACAGCAGAGCGGCAGCGGTAGAGGCTACAGACGCCAGACAGGACTGCCAGATCCTCATCAGGAAAAGTTCTGACCAACATCTAAGCTGAACACAAGCGACGCAGATAGAAGGAGAGGACGAAATTACTCACATTACAGTACAAAACATTCAACATTGACAGCATCTACCAGCAGTGCAAATAACAGCAGCACCAATCAGACTTTTTTAGGAGGAATACACGAAAGTTCACAAAAGAAAAATCCAAGGGCACCAATCCAAAGAGAGCAATATCCGAGCAGGAAAAGGAGATTAAGGTAAATAACATGATATTGAATATCTCTTCTTACAGTCTTACACCTGCAGAGGAAAAAGTGTTAAATAAAGGCTTTGGGGCATGTTCACTAAGATTCATAGTTGCGCCAGCGTTCGCTTTGTCCCTTCACCAGGAGTATTTTCACCAGTGCTACACTAAAATCCGAAGTTGCGCTCAGGGGAAGTCTAAGGTTGCGAAGTTGCACTAGCGTTAATTCGCCAAGCAAAGCGAAGTTACACTAGCGATGCTTAATTTGCATACGGCGCCAAATTGAAGTTACAATGGAGGTATATGTAGCATCACTACACAAGCCTGGGAAACCTTCAAAACAGCAAATAAATTTTTTATTTTGCCCTACACATGTGCCCACTGTATAGTTAAGGTGCCATGAGTTAGGAAATGTAGGGGGGAAGGAGGGTAGCCCCAAAAAAAAAAATAGATCTTTTTCAGCCTATCACCCATAAAAAAAGAAAAATGCCAGCGTTTTTTGGGACTTAGAAACATTTTTAACTTTTTTTGAAGCAATCCCTATCTACTATTCTAACATTTGTGTGGGTGAGCATTTAGGGAATAGTGATCATAACATGGTCTCCTTTGAGATTCTGTTGCAGAAGCAATTCTATAAGGGAGTAACTAAAACACTAAATTTCAGACGTGCAAACTTTGACAGTATAAGGGCATCTCTGCAACATATTAAGTGGGAAATGCTTTTCACAGGGTTAAACACAGAACAAAAATGGGAAGTCTTTAAAATGCTGCTTAATAAATATACTTGTCAGTATATTCCACTTGTAAGCAAGGAACGTCGTTGCAAAGCAAAACCTTTTTGGTTCAATAGAAGCGTTGGTGTTGAGGTGGGTAAGAAAAGACGTGCTTTTAAGGCTTTCAAGTTAGCTGGTACAGCCGAAACATTTATAAGGTACAAGGAGGCCAATAAATCATACAAAGAAGCTATAAGGCAAGCTAAAATTGCTATAGAAAAGGATATTGCAGCAAGCAGTAAAAAAAATCCAAAATTATTTTTTAAATATGTCAATAGTAAAAAAATGAAGCAGGAAGGGGTGGGACCCTTACTATCAGAGGGGGGTCAGCTGGTTGATGAAAACAAAATAAAAGCGCAGATTCTGAACTCGTATTTTTCATCTGTCTACACAAATGAAGAACCAGTAAGTGAAGGTTTCCTTCTTAACACTCCCAATTCTAGTAATACAACTAATGATGCATGGTTCACACATGAAGAAATTCAAAAGAGACTTGAACATGTTAAGATTAACAAAGGTCCAGGGCCAGATGGTATTCATCCCAGGGTAATTAGCGAGCTTAGCTCTGTGATTGCCAAACCTCTTTACTTAATTTTTCAGGATTCATTGAGATCTGGCATAGTGCCGAGAGACTGGCGAATTGCTAATGTGGTGCCTCTATTCAAAAAAGGATCCCGTTCTCAGCCTCAAAACTATAGGCCAGTTAGTCTGACGTCAGTATTAGGAAAGCTTTTCGAAGGGTTAATAAAGGATAAGATACTGGACTTCATAGCAAATCATAATACTATGAGTTTGTGCCAGCATGGTTTTATGCGTAATAGATCTTGCCAGACTAACTTAATTTCTTTTTACGAGAATGTAAGTAGAGACCTCGATTCTGGGATGGCAGTGGATGTGATTTACTTAGACTTTGCTAAAGCATTTGATACAGTTCCACACAAAAGGTTACTGGTTAAATTAAGGAATGTTGGCCTGGAACATAGTATTTGTACCTGGATAGAGAACTGGCTAAAAGATAGACTACAAAGAGTGGTGGTAAATGGAACATTTTCTAATTGGACCAGTGTTGTTAGTGGAGTACCGCAGGGCTCTGTACTAGGTCCCTTGCTTTTCAACTTGTTTATTAATGACCTGGAGGTGGGCATTGAAAGTACTGTTTCTATTTTTGCAGATGATACTAAATTGTGCAGAACTATAGGTTCCATGCAGGATGCTGCCACTTTGCAAAGTGATCTGTCTAAACTGGAAAACTGGGCAGCCACCTGGAAAATGAGGTTCAACGTTGATAAATGCAAGGTTATGCACTTTGGCAAAAATAATATAAATGCAAGTTATACACTAAATGGCAATGTGTTGGGAGTTTCCTTAAATGAAAAGGATCTAGGGGTCTTTGTAGATAACACGTTGTCTAATTCTGGGCAGTGTCATTCTGTGACTACTAAAGCAAATAAAGTTCTGTCTTGCATAAAAAAGGGCATTAACTCAAGGGATGAAAACATAATTATGCCTCTTTATAGGTCCCTGGTAAGGCCTCATCTGGAGTATGCAGTTCAGTTTTGGACTCCAGTCCTTAAGAGGGATATAAATGAGCTGGAGAGAGTGCAGAGACGTGCAACTAAATTGGTTAGAGGGACGGAAGACTTAAATTATGAGGGTAGACTGTCAAGGTTGGGGTTGTTTTCTCTGGAAAAAAGGCGCTTGCGAGGGGACATGATTACACTTTACAAGTACATTAGAGGACATTATAGACAAATGGCAGGGGACCTTTTTACCCATAAAGTGGATCACCGTACCAGAGGCCACCCCTTTAGACTAGAAGAAAAGAACTTTCATTTGAAGCAACGTAGAGGGTTCTTCACTGTCAGGACAGTGAGGTTGTGGAATGCACTGCCGGGTGATGTTGTGATGGCTGATTCAGTTAATGCCTTTAAGAATGGCTTGGATGATTTTTTGGACAGACATAATATCAAAGGCTATTGTGATACTAAACTCTATAGTTAGTATGGGTATATAGAATTTTAATTAAAAGTAGGGAGGGGTGTGTGTATGGATGCTGGGTTTTCATTTGGAGGGGTTGAACTTGATGGACTTTGTCTTTTTTCAACCCAATTTAACTATGTAACTAACTATGGAACTATGTAACTCTATTGCACTTCGCCTGGTCTGAGGTGGAGAAGGAAGTCTGGCGTAAAAGGTAGCGCTCAGAAAAATGCGCGTGTCAGAGAATTTGTGTAGTTACGTCCGTTGCGCAAATTCGTTACTTATCCTATGAAATACACAACTTGGGAAATAGACTTTCAAAAAATTTTCAGGAATTTGAAATTAAAAATGCGTTTCCCTGATAATACACCTGATTGTAACCAAAGTCATGTTGATACATGTCCTTATAAAAAGACTAGTAATTATGTGCCTAATAGTACTAATGAAGCTTTAAGCGTTTTTGAATGGGTACTCACCTCAGAAGTCAAAAAAGAATACATACATTAAAACATAATTTATCCTTCAATGAAAGAGCAGCCCTGAAACAAAATTGAAAAATAACGATTCAATAGTGATCAAAAAAGCAGATTAAGGGGGCGCTATAGTTGTGATGGATAGATGTATGTACGACAAAGAAGTTATGAAGCAACTAAATAACCCAGGGCATTATAATAAGATACTCAAGGACCCAACCAATGATATAAAAAATGAGATATCATATATGGTTAATGATGCAATGTTATATAATACAATTAGCAAAAAAACTACAGATTGTTTAACAACTGAACACCCACAAACCCTTGTACTGTACTTATTACCTAAAGTACATATATCATTGGCGAATCCACCCGGCCGCCTAATTGTATTTGGAATAGGCTCAGTGTTAGAACCACTAAGTAAGTATGTGGATTTTTATCTGCAGCCGTTGGTCAAACAAATACCTAACTGTTTGAAAAACACAAACGAATTATTAAGAAAGCTTAATTGCTTGGAAGGTTTAAATGCCAATTTTACACTGTGCAGTATAGACATTGAAAGCCTGTATACATCAATACCAAGAAGAGGGGTTAATGTGCATAGAAGAATATCTCCTAGAGACAAATTTGCCTAACAGTTTGATATACTTTCTGTTAGACTGCCTAAGTATTGTTTTGGAAAAAAATCTATTTTAGAAATAAAGGAGAGTACTTCTGGCAGTCCCAATGGACATGAATGGGTGCTGCTGTCTCTCCTGTCTTTGCAAACTTGTTTGTACACCATCTGGAAAGGACAGTTTTCTTACTACATAGATATAAACAACATATTGTAACCTACCAAAGAATGTGGACGATAATCTGGTTATCTGGGAGGGTGAAATTGATAGATTCCATGAAATGGTTAAAGCAGCTAATGAAAGCTACCCCACCATAACATTCACTACAGAGGTGGCAGCAGGGTCCCTGAATTTTACTAGATGTCCAACTCACACTAAAACAAGGAAAAATCTGTACAGATCTTTACCGAAAAAGCACAGATTAAAATAACCTCTTGAACGCAACAAATTTTCATAATCCAAAATGCATTAATGCTATTCCAAAGGGCCAATTCTTGAGAGCCAGGAGACTAACATCAGAGGTCAGAGGCTATGAGAAAGCTGCAGCAGATCTAATTGAACGGTTGGCTGAAAACAGATACAAGAAAGAAAGATTGGTTTCTATAGATACTGTAAGTAGGTCAAACAGATCCCAAGGGAAACATTGCTAATAGAGAAGCCCAAGAAAAAAGAAATAAATAGAATTCCCCTGGTTAGCACCTATGGGAGACACAGTAAGTGTCAGGAGGCCTAGCTGCTCCCAAAGTCTGGACCAAGGAGGAAGCCAGGAACAAGAGTCCAAGATTGTGGTATCCGAGGGGTTAAACAAGAGAATAGTCAAAGTCCAGGCAAAGTTTCAGGAGGCAGGCAGATCAGGTTCAAAGTCAGAGTTTCAGGCAAGAATCAGGATCAGGATAACAATAGCAAAAACACACCCAGGTTCTATAGCACTAGAAACCTATAATTGAGCAGGGTTTCAGTGTCCAGGGTGCCCTTTTATGACAAAATCCCAGCACCAGTGATGACGTCATAATGCATCGACGCTGCACCCATGTGTTCAACATGGGCACCGCCATCTTGGATTTTCATTGCGACCGTCGGGAAGGTGAGCAGCGCCGTCGGGTGCTTCTGGCAGTCCTGACAGTACCCCCTCCCCCACGGGGGGGCAACTGGACCACCAAGTCTTGGCTTCTGGGGAAACTGTTTGTAGAACTCCCTTACCAACCGAGGGGCATGAACATCAGAGTGTTTCTCACAAGAGCATTCTTCTGGACTGAAGCTCTTCCAACTAATAAGGAATTGAAGAGAACCTCTGGAGATTCTGGAGTCTATGATATTTTCCACCTCGTACTCTTGTTGACCATCCACAGAGATAGCAGAAGGGGGAGACTGATCAGCAGAGAAGCGATTGGAAATTGCTGGCTTCACCAGAGAAACATGAAACACGTTGGGAATTCAAATCTCAGGGGGAAGCTGAAATCTAACGGCCACAGGATTGATGATTTCCAGGATGGACAATGGACCAACAAACTTTGGACCCAACTTGGGAGAAGGTACTTTTAAACGAATGTTTTTCGTGGATAACCACACCTTGTCACCAACTTTGTATGGAGGAAAGGGCCTGCGTCTCCGATCAGCAGAAGTCTTGTGCACAAGAGCGCTCTTCTCCAAATTCGATTTGGTTGCAGCCCAGATAGCAGACATATGGGCTGCGTGGTCATCTGCAGCAGGGACATCAGACTATACAAAGTCTTGCGAAAAGGCCTGGGGATGTTGACCATACACAGTTATAACAGGAGACCTTCCAGTGGAAGTGTGGCATGCATTGTTATGAGCAAATTCCGCCCACGGGAGGAGATTAGACCAATCATCTTGACAGAGGGAAACATGATTTCTCAGGAATTGCTCTAATGCTTGGTTAACACGTTCGGCAGCTCCATTCGTCTGGTTATGGTAAGCCGAGGAAAACTGGAGAGCGATACCCAAGTCTTTACTGAGATCCCCTATCAGAAACTATCTCAGCCAGAAAGCCATGCAAACGGAAAATAAATTGGATGAAAAGCTGAGATAATTCCACTGCTAAGAGGAATTTTCGTAAAGGGATGAAATGTGCCATCTTGCTAAAGTGATCAATCACAACCCAGATCACAGTGTTTCCTCTTGCGGGTGGAAGTTCGACAATGAAGTCCATTGCTAAGTGAGTCCATGGATGAGAGGGGAAAGGTAAAGGTTGTAGTAACCCACTAGGATGAGTATGGCTAGCCTTGGAAGTGGCACAAAAGGTACAGGCAGCAACAAAGTCTTTAACGTCTTTACGGACAGTTGACCACCAAACTAGACGTTGTAGCAACTCAAGAGTCTTTTCAGGACTAGGATGTCCAGCTTGTCTGGAACAATGAGTCTGTTGTAGGATGGGCAGACGAAGCTCAGAGGGTACAAATGCCATCCCAATGGGAGTATCAGCAGGAGCAGAAGACTGGCCAGCCAAGATTTGTTCAGCAAATTGAGGAAACAGAGATGCAATAATCTTGACAGGAGGAACAATTGGTTCTTGCCTTTCAGAACAACGATCAGCCGGGGATAAGCTTTGGGAAAGAGCATCAGCTTTTCGATTCTTGGAGCCAGGGCAATAAGTCAGGATAAAGTTGAAGCGAGAAAAGAAGAGAGCCCACCTTGCCTGTCGAGGATTCAGTCTCTTGAGAGACTGTATGAACTCTAAATTCTTATGGTCAGTATAGATCTAACTGGGATTGAAGATCCTTCAAGGAAGTGACACCACTACTCAAGAGCAAGCTTAACTGCCAAGAGTTCATGATTCCCCACATCGTAATTCTGCTCTGCAGGAGAAAACTTTTTGGAGAAATGGGCACAAGGGTGTAGTTTCCCATCGGCAGAATGTCTTTGGGACAGGATATCACCAGCTCCAACCTCAGAGGCACCCACCTCAATGAAAAAGGGTAATTCTGGATCTGGATGGTCGGAGGACCGAGGCAGAAGTGAAGGCATCCTTCTGGGACTGACGGGGGCCATGAGTTGGGTTTACCCCCTTTTCATATAAGGGAAAGGATAGGTGCAATGCGAGAGGAGAACCCCTTAATAAACTGTCGATAATAATTGACAAATCCAATGAATCTCTGAAACGCCTTGGTACTCAGTGGAAGGGGTCACTCCTGAATTGCGGACACTTTGGCGGGATCCATCTCGAAACCCTCTGGGGAGATGATGTAACCTAGGAAAGGGTTCTTGGATACCTCAAAGACACATTTCTCCAGCTTGGCAAAGAGAGAGTTCTTCCTCAGAGAAGAGAGTACATCCTTTACCTGGGAGCGATGGCCTACTAGGTCCTTGGAGAAGATCAGGATGTCATCTAGGTACACGACCATAGATTTACCTAAGAGATCCCGGAAGATGTTGTTCACGAATTCCTGGAAGACAGCGGGGGCATTACAGAGGCCAAAGGGCATCACAAGATATTCATAGTGCCCATCTCAAGTGTTAAATGCCGTCTTCCATTCATCTCCTTCACAAATGCGAATGAGGTTATATGCCCCGCGTAGATCCAACTTAGTGAAGACCTTTGTCCCTTTTAATTGGTCAAATAGTTCTGCAATCAGAGGCAAAGGGTACCGATTCTTGACAACAATTTTATTAAGTCCACGGTAATATATACAAGGACATAGACCACCATCCTTCTTCTCCACAAAGAAGAAACCAGCCCCTGCAGGAGATGTAGAGGGACGAATAAACCCCTGCTGGAGATTTTCTTGGATATATTGTTTCATGGCGGTAGTCTCCGCTGGAGAGCAAGAATAAGTGTGACCTCTAGGGGGCATGGTTCCAGGAAGGTCAACTGGACAGTTGTAGTGTCGATGAGGAGGGAGGAATTCTGCAGACTTTTTACAGAAGACATCAGAGAATTCCTTGTAGAAGGAATGCAGCGTTTTCAAATCTGAGATATTCACCCTGTGGAGGGGTTTAGCAGGAAGACAGTGCTGTTGACAGAATGGACTCCAACGAGAGATCTGCCCAGAGGAGCAATCAATGGTGGGGTTATGCAAACTCAGCCACGGAAGACCCAAGACGACTGGAACAGAATGGCAGGAAATAATCAGGAAAGATACCTTTTCTTTATGTAAAGTCCCAACCTGCACAGGTATTTCCCTAGTCATCATGGAGATAAGCTCGGATGCTAGAGGCCTGTCATTAATAGAAGTAACTCAAAGGGGAGTAGACAATGGATACAGGGGAGCATCCATATATTTAGCATAGAGAGTGTCCATGAAATTCCCGGTAGCCCCAGAATCAATGAAAGCAGAGCCGACAATAGTCTTAGTGGTCAGACGGATCTGTAAAGGCAGAGGGAACCGGTGAGAATTCTCCGGTTCCTTCAACATAAGTCTTTCCAAGATTACCTTATAGGAGAGGGCCCTTAGGCTTTACAGGACAAGCGTTGGCAAAGTGAGACCACCACAATATAGACAAAGTCCTGCCAAACGCCTCCAGAGTTTCTCCTGCTCAGAGAGCTTCAGATCTTCAGATCTGCCTAGGTTCCTCCGGAGGAATCACAGAAGGCTGCTGGGGAGAAGGAGGCAGCAGAGGTCTTTGGAAGCGGGGAGCCAATGTAGGTTGGCATCTCTTGACTCGGTCTCTATCAGCTTGATGCTCTCTTTGACGAGTGTCCACCTTGACAGCCAAAGCAATAAGGTCTTCTACCTGTGTGGGTAATTCACGGGAGACTAGGTTGTCTTTTAGGCGGATAAAGAGGCCATTGTAGAATGCAGCATGATAGGCATCATTGTTCCAACTAGTATCTGAAGCAAGCGTATGGAATTCGATAGGATATTCCGCCACACTGCGACTCCCCTGGCGAATCTGGAACAAGCGGGAAGATGCGGTCGCAACTCGACCGGGGGTATCAAACACCATCCGGAATTCTTGGAGAAAAGCCTTGGCATCATCAATTAAAGGAGACTCTTTCTCCATGTGCAGAGATGCCCATTTGAGCGCTTTTCCAGCCAGACGAGTGATTACAAATCCCACTTTAACTCGCTCTGAGTCTAATTCAAAGGGTTGCATGGCAAACTGGATCTGGCACTGGTTCACAAAACCACGACAGGCTTGGGGATCACCACTGTAGAGAGGCGGTGCCGGAATACGTGAACCAGTAGTGGAAGACTGTGGAGCCGCGGCTGCAG